>NC_085989.1:46754365-46964365 GCF_030014385.1 Trichomycterus rosablanca | reverse complement strand
CATGTGTGTGTCAGTGTGTGAGAGAGAGACAGCATGCATGTGTGTGTGTCAGAGTGTGAGAGAGAGACAGCATGCATGTGTGTCAGTGTGTGAGAGAGAGACAGCATGCATGTGTGTGTCAGTGTGAGAGAGAGACAGCATGCATGTGTGTGTCAGAGTGTGAGAGAGACAGCATGCATGTGTGTGTCAGAGTGTGAGAGAGAGACAGCATGCATGTGTGTGTCAGTGTGTGAGAGAGAGACAGCATGCATGTGTGTGTCAGTGTGTGAGAGAGAGACAGCATGCATGTGTGTGTCAGTGTGTGAGAGAGAGACAGCATGCATGTGTGTATGTCAGTGTGTGAGAGAGACAGCATGCATGTGTGTCTCAGTGTGAGAGAGACAGCATGCCTGTGTGTGTCAGTGTGTGAGAGAGAGACAGCATGCATGTGTGTGTCAGTGTGAGAGAGAGACAGCATGCATGTGTGTCAGTGTGTGAGAGAGACAGCATGCATGTGTGTGTGTGTGAGAGAGAGAGACAGCATGCATGTGTGTGTGTGTGTGTGTGTGTGTGTGTGTGTGTGTGACAGCATGCACGTGTGTGTCAGTGTGAGAGAGAGACAGCATGCATGTGTGTGTCAGTGTGTGAGAGAGACAGCATGCATGTGTGTCAGTGTGAGAGAGAGACAGCATGCGTGTGTGTCAGTGTGTGAGAGAGAGACAGCATGCATGTGTGTGTCAGTGTGTGAGAGAGAGACAGCATGCATGTGTGTGTCAGTGTGTGAGAGAGAGACAGCATGCATGTGTGTGTGTGTGTGACAGCATGCACGTGTGTGTCAGTGTGTGAGAGAGACAGCATGCATGTGTGTGTGTGTGTCAGTGTGTGAGAGAGAGACAGCATGCATGTGTGTGTGTGTCAGTGTGTGAAAGATGCAGTATGTGTGTGTGTGTGTCAGTGTGTAAGAGAGAGACAGCATGCATGTGTGTGTGTGTCAGTGTGTGAGAGAGAGACAGCATGCATGTGTGTGTGTGTCAGTGTGTGAAAGATGCAGTATGTGTGTGTGTGTGTCAGTGTGTGAGAGAGAGACAGCATGCATGTGTGTGTCAGTGTGTGAGAGAGAGACAGCATGCATGTGTGTGTCAGTGTGTGAGAGAGAGACAGCATGCATGTGTGTGTGTGTGTGTGTGACAGCATGCACGTGTGTGTCAGTGTGTGAGAGAGACAGCATGCATGTGTGTGTGTGTGTCAGTGTGTGAGAGAGAGACAGCATGCATGTGTGTGTGTGTCAGTGTGTGAAAGATGCAGTATGTGTGTGTGTGTGTGTGTCAGTGTGTGAGAGAGAGACAGCATGCATGTGTGTGTGTGTCAGTGTGTGAGAGAGAGACAGCATGCATGTGTGTGTGTGTCAGTGTGTGAAAGATGCAGTATGTGTGTGTGTGTGTGTGTCAGTGTGTGAGAGAGAGACAGCATGCATGTGTGTGTGTGTCAGTGTGTGTGAAAGATACAGTATGTGTGTGTGAGAGAGAAAGTGTGTGTGTAAGACGGTATGTAAAAGGAGGTGTGTGTGTGTAAGAGAGAGAGACAGCATGCATGTGTGTGTGAGATAGAGACTGTGTGAGTGACGACGGTAATGTATGATAAAGGCGGTGTGTGTGTGAGACAGCATGTGACACAAGAAAAAAATCTCTGTGGCCACAACACTTCACTAACACCACCCGTACTGTGAAACATGGTGGTGGCAGCATCATGCTATTGTGGGGTGCTTCTCAGCAGCAGGGACAGGAAGACCAGGCCCAAATCCAGGCGTATAAAGCTTGTAGAGGTGTATCCATGTGTGTGTGTGTGTGTGTGTGTGTGTGTGTGTGTGTGTGTGCTTACCAGAATTGACATGGCCTGGCATGGCCATGGCGATGGGCACCATGTGGGTGCCGTTCTGTGTTATGGTCTTGATGGGCAGTTGGTGCTGACCCAGCGGGGCTTGCTGCACTATGGTGACCGTCTGAAGGGGCGTGGCCGCCGTGCTCTGGATGATTCGATTGACCGAGCCCATGGACGTGTGGGTGATGGTGGGAACGGGTTCCACTTTCACTACACACAGACACACACAAGAGGAAGAGCATTAGTATGTTCTCCCCTTTTCTCCCTGTATGTTTGATAATATTGTAACTCTGAGAAGATTCATCTCCACGTTCATTCCTGTTACTGACGTTCATTCTTATTCTGTTTATTTCAAAAATACATTTTGTGCTCAATTACTGACTGTAGTCCATCTGTTTCTCTACATGCTTCTTTAACTCCCTTTCACCCTGTTCTTCAATGGTCAGGACCCCCACAGAGCAGGTATTATTTGGGTGGTGGATCATTCTCAGCACTGCAGTGACACTGACATGGTGGTGGTGTGTTAGTGTGTGTTGTGCTGGTATGAGCTGCTGGAGTTTTTAAACACCTCACTGTCACAGCTGGACTTACAATAGTCCACCAACCAAAAAAAAAAAAAAAAAAAAAAAAGCACCCCATGGGCAGCGTCCTGTGACCACTGATGAAGGTCTAGAAGATGACCAACTCAAACAGCAGCAATAGATGAGCGATCGTCTCTGACTTTACATCTACAAGGTGGACCAACTAGGTAGGACAGAGTGGACAGTGAGTGGACACGGTATAATAAAAACTCCAGCAGTGTCTAATCCACTCATACCAGCACAACACACACTAACACACCACCACCATGTCAGTGTCACTGCAGTGCTGAGAATCATCCACCACCTAAATAATACCTGCTCTGTAGTGGTCCTGATTATTGAAGAACAGGGTGAAAGGGGGCTAACAAAGCATGCAGAGAAGCAGATGGACTACAGTCAGTAATTGTAGAACTACAAAGTGCTTCTATATGGTAAGTGGAGCTGATGAAAGGGACAGTGAGTGTGGAAACAAGGAGGTGGTTTTAATGTTATGGCTGATCGGTGTATTTCATGTATTTACTAATTCTAGGTTAAAAACTCAGCCCTGTTACTCATATACATCACTCATCTTCCACTTAGAAACCTTGTAAAAATTGTACCTTGTACTGAAACAATTAGCTCCCATGGCTGGGAACAAATAAGGCCATTTTACATTACCAGGTGCACCCTATGGTGCAAAGACTTTATCCTGATAGTATTTACATTTCAGGATGATACTACAGACATGAAATTACAAGTTTCAGATATTTTGTCCAACCCGTTTCTGCTCTCTGACCTTTGGTCTCCGAGTGCGCCGCTCCGTTCTCCTGAGACTGGGGCACGGCGGCGGCGGCGGCGGCGGCGGCCAAGGCATGGTGCACTTTAGTGGCGGTGACCGGGATCTGATGGAGCACGTGCAGCGTCTGCATCAGAGTCTGAGCTGAAGAGGTGGAGGATGAGGAGAACACGACGGGTCTCTGGACCGCTATCAACACCGGCGCCGTGCTCGCTGGAGAACCTGCACAGAGAGAGAGAGAGAGAGACAACAAAGGGACTTTTATTTAAAAAAAAAAAAACCACACACAAAAAGGGACTCATTTAAAAAGGAAACTTTATTTAAAATAAACAGGACTTCAATTTTAGAAAAGGGACTTTATTTTTAAAAAATTATTATTTATTATTATTTATTTATTTATTATTATAAAAAATTTTTTTTATTGTTTTAAAAAAGAAACATATTAAAAAAAAAAAAAAAAGAACACAAAAAAGACTTCAATTTTAAAGAGGGAACTTAATTTTTTTTCATAAAAAAGGACTTAATTTTTTTTTAAAAGGGGACTTCATTTAAAAAAAAAAAAGGGGACTTCATTTAAAAAAAAAAAAGGGGACTTCATTTAAAAAAAAAAAAGGGGGACTTCATTTAAAAAAAAAAAAAGGGGGACTTCATTTTTTTTAAAGGGACTTCATTTTTGTAAAAAAGGTACTTTATTTTTTAAAACTGAACTTTATTCTTTCTTTATAAAAACAAACTTCTTTTTTAAAAAGAGACTAAAAAGAACACAAAAATTAGACTTTAATTTTTAAAAGGGCCTTAATTTTAAAAGAGGGACTATTTTAATTTTAATTTTTTTACTTTATTTTTTTTACAAAAAAGGGACTTCTTAAAAATGAACTCTTTTTTTTTTAAAGGGACTTTTATTTTGAAAGTCAGTCATACACAACCTATTATTTAAAGAATGAAGAAAAAGTTTTCAATGGCTCTCTTCATTAGGTACACCTTACATAATAAAGTATAAAATTACTCCATCTGTTTCCGTTTACATTTACTTTTTATACATTTACAGCATTTAGCGGACACTTTTTATCCAAAGTGAAATACAATTATAAGTAACTTGGTATAAGTTGAGCAATTGAGGGGTTAAGGGCCTTGCTCAGGGGCTCAGTGGTGACAACTTAGCTGTGGAGAGGCTTAAACAAAAAAAGTACCTGGTGTAGCCTGTGCTAGGTGAGCCTCCTGAATCACGGCCAGTTTGGGCTGCACGGCGGCGGTGGCGACGGTGGGCGGGGTGGGTGTGGAATCTGCCTCCATGGGAACGGGTGATCCCTCGCGTGATAGGCTGTCAGGGGTCTGAAGGCCACTGGAATGGGCGGAGAGGATGCCCGAGTGGCTGGGCGAGGCAGGGGCGCTCCTGCAACAGCACAAGGTTAAAGGTCAAACACACAAAGACTGAAAGAGAATCCGCACCTGATCGAGCCTCCATAAACCAGGGGTGTTTAAACTGTGTCTTCTTTACCCCGAATCAAAACATTAACGTTACACCTACCATTAACGTTCCCCAGTTTTTGGATAAACACGGCGGCTCAGAAGAAATTCAGAGGGAAGTGGGTATGTTTAATTTATAGAAGTATAATAATCTTGTTTCTTGGTCAAGGTAGGAAAAAACAGAACTGGAACATCATTACAAAGGAAATGGGGTAACATTCAAAAAAGGAATGAGATACATTATGTGGCCAAAAATATCTGGACACCTGACCTTAGGCTTGTTGGACGGTCCATTTAAAAGAAAAACCAATGGTAGTAAAATAGAGTGACCTCTGTATGATCTGTGGGAATTTGTGCCCGTTCTGTCAAAAGAGCATTTGTATGGCTGGGCACTGATGTTGGTCAAGAAAGCCTTGGTTGATGTTCCAGTTCATTCCAGAGCTGTTCAGTCTGGCTGAGGTCAGAATACTGGAGTTTCTTCATGTCTTTATAGGGCTTTGTAGTCCTAGGACCTTCCCTAAACTGTTGTTGCAACATTGGAGCATAATTTCCTTTATATATATTTCAGGGTTTTTCAAACTAACATGTTGTCCATGATTTTTCACGCCACACAGGCAACACAAACAATTCAACAACGTACCCTCTGTGGTTCACTAGATGTAACATAAAGCCTCCACAGGGGTGCGTTCGTGTACAAGTTCATTTCACTATTATTATTTATCTCTGCCACTCATATTTTTCAACCCAAGGATTAAAAAACCCTGATATAACTTATCTATTACACCTGTTAGTAATTGTTGGAGCTGAAACATGTTAATTAAATAATTAGAAGGGTGTCCCAATACTTTTGTCCATATAGTGTAGCGTACCTTTAATTTAATAACAACATTAGACTTAAAAAAAAACCCACAATAATAATAAACGTCAGAGATGAGCAGAC
Organism: Trichomycterus rosablanca; assembly: GCF_030014385.1. Lineage (NCBI taxonomy): Eukaryota > Metazoa > Chordata > Actinopteri > Siluriformes > Trichomycteridae > Trichomycterus > Trichomycterus rosablanca. Next base: position 46,958,745 of record NC_085989.1, on the reverse strand, counting down.
ATGTTCAAGTACTAAAGAATGGACAGAGGATTTGTCTGCCTCTCACCTTGACGACAGGGGTCCCAGTGGGGTCCTGAAGCAGGGCACGCCCCGGGGTCGGCGTTTCCTGAAGGCCTGCTCGATGAGCTTGCTCTCCGACAGCGGGTCTATCCTCCAGAACGAGCCCTTGCCCGGTTCTTCGGTGGAGCGTGGAACCTTGATGAAGTAGCGGTTCAGAGATAGGTTGTGTCTGATCGAGTTCTGCAAACGACACCACGTTCCGAATTCAGGTTATAATAATAAAATTCATTCAGACTGATGCTCCTTGATTTATGACTGGGTTACGTTCCCATAAACCTATCACAAATGAGGAGTATTGCATACACAGAGGAACCTCGATTTAATGGACTAAAAGGGGGGAGCACTGGTCCGTGAAACGCGATTGTCCGAAACAGCGTTTTTCTTCCGGGGGTGCGAACATATACAAAAACCCTGAACTAATGTCCACAACAGAGTTAAACATGCACATATGATAAACAGTAAAATGAATAACGTAAACAGATACGTACATGTATCGTAAAAGCTGTACTGCACTGTACTACTGGGGAGGAGTTGTTTAATTTCTTTATTTTTTGCCATGACGGTATAGTGGGAATCGGAGTTTCTATTATTCAGTGTCCAAAGCTCTGCTGGTGGCTACTGAAGCACTGCTGGTGCAGAACCAAGCACGAAAACTTGCAAAAATGAAGCGTAAATCACAGAGAAAAAGGCGAAAACAAAGCGAGCCTTCTGACAAAGCAAAGCCTATCACCTCATGTAAACAGAGAGACGAGCACCGACTATAGGACGATTACTGAACTACTGATCCTGGTTTGCTTCTCACTGGAATTTTAAACAATATGACAGGACACTTTCCAAACTATGTCTGTTAAATCCAAAATCCATTAAATCAAGGTTCCTCTGTATTGTATATATCATAGTCTAGACTACCTCAACCCACTTAAAACGCTTCCATAAACCTAGTCAGGTAAAATAATGAACACAAAGCCTATTTTATAATAAAAAAGTTGAATATCTTGTTTAATTTATTAAATAACTGAAAGAAACTAACACAGAATGGTTATATAGTACTCACCACCAGCAGGAGACACAGACTGACGTTTCATAAACATTAATAGTAACACAAGATGTACGTAGATACAAGAGGGTATAAAAAAAAATTACGGAACAAAACACTACAGTACAGTACAGGGTGGTCAGCATGGCAGAATTAGATTTTGAAGTACAAATAAAATAATCCTCCTTTTCAATAAAACAATGCTTTGCTAAGCATTATAAGAGCAAGTTTTAACAATAAATGTCTGTGTGGGTTTCCTCCGGGAGCTCCGGTTATATTTACAGGCAAACCATTCAAATATACCCCAGTGGGCAGCATCATGTGACCAGTGATGAAGGTCTAGAAGATGACCAGCTCAAACAGCAGCAATAGATGAGCGATCGTCTCTGACTTTACATCTACAAGGTGGACCAACTAGGTAGGAGTGTCTAATAGAGTGGACAGTGAATGGACACGGTATTTAAAAACTCCAGCAGCGCTGCTGTGTCTGATCCATTCATACCAGCACAACACACACTAACACACCACCACCATGTCAGTGTCACTGCAGTGCTGAGAATCATCCACCATCTAAATAATACCTGCTCTGTAGTGGTCCTGTGGGGGTCCTGACCATTGAAGAACAGCATAAAAGGGGGCTAACAAAGCATGCAGAGAAACAGATGGACTACAGTCAGTAATTGTAGAACTACAGAGTGCTCCTATATGGTAAGTGGAGCTGATATAATGGACAGTGAGTGTAGGAACAATGTACTGTATATATATTTATCTATAAATATGTGGTGTTGTTTATTTATTGTCTATAATGAAGATTATAGGTTTCGCCAACCTGAGCACATTATTCACGCTTCATGGCCAAAAGAATATGGACATCTGACGAGGAGCTTTTTGTGCATCTGGAACCAAGCTGCCCAAACAGCCTCCATTCCTACTTCCCGAGTTCAGTGGGGTTGAGATCAGGACCATGCTTTCATCAACCTTGCTAAAGGGACTTCATATAATGTTGCCACAAAGTTGTGATGGAGTAAATTGAGAAAAAAGCTTTTAATAAAATAAGTGTTTGGAGAAAGATGCCTGTTAACAAGGTTACTTGTTTAATGGACAGCCTGAACCTTCTGCTCCGAAGCAAAGACGAAAAAAGGATCCAATCCTGCCAGGGTTCGTTCTGTGCTGTTCTCAGTGGGTTCTCAAACGTTCTTCGGTGCCTGGATCATAGTTTGACCAGCTTTCGAAGCTCAGTAGGTGGGAGAGACTCACCTGCCAGCCTTTATCGGAGCTCCTGTAGTAGGGGTAGTTCTTGGTGATGTGTGTGTAGATGCCGTTGAGCGTGAGCTGCTTGTCCGGTGCGAGAGTGATGGCCTGCACGATTAGCTGAGCGTAAGAGTACGGAGGCTTGGAGTCGTCCTACACGGACAGAGACAGAGAGGACAATTACTTGCTATTGTCCTGTCAGCTTGACTTCAAAGCCTAAGCACTCACAGAGAAGAACGGACGACCCAACCGGCGTGATACATCAAAACAACAAATCTAATCAAACCTTGAGGCACATTAGGCTCCATGATGCCAGACTAGTAATGAGAACAGTAAGAAAACATCGTCAGGTTTGCCACCGACCATGACAAACATTGGACCACTTTGATCACCCCCCCCCTTCCTTGGTGTAGTTGGGGCGCTTTATTAGAACGTGCTTTATATTATTAGGTGTTTGGCAGATTTGGAGGGTTTTTTTCTCCTTTTATCAGGTGTTGGTGGGTTATTCTGGTGTGGCCGATTCTGGACCTTGTGTGAAAAAAAGAGAAGCTCTAATTAGGGTTGGGCGGTATGACGGTATTGCGGTATACCGCGGTATTTAAAAATGTTGACGGTATTTTTAAAAATGTGAAGCGCCAAATTTCTGCTTCAGGTTTACCTTGAAAACTGCGACTTTAAGACATTCGCACATCCACAGTAAGGGAGGGGTGGGAGTGGTAGGCGGTTGGAGCTCACCGACTGGTTGTAGTGATGGGAATTATGGCTCCTTGAAGGGAGCCGGATCTTTTGGCTCGGTTCCTTTTAAAGAGCCGTTCAAACAAATGGCTCTTCGTTCTTCTGGAGGCGCTACTGGGTGAACTATAATAAAGCCCCGCGATATTAATATCAATGATGAACAATCATGCACATTTTGCTACCTTGCCTTAAATGTAGGCCTAATTCAAACAACACTTAAATGAGAAAAAAAGATTTCTTTTAAAAGGAGAAAAAACTACAGGGAAGGGACATGCTGTGGTTGCATCGCATTAAGTTTCAGAACAATCCTCTCTTGTGCAGAGATGCGCCTGTGTTTGTTTCTGCTTTAAAACATACGCGCCATGAACGAATCAGATTTAACATCATTAAACAAGTTTATTTCTTAGTTATTTGCACTCGTTTTCGGCATGTTCTCTCTGTAGCTCGGTTACGGCTCTCTACACACGGTATACCCCCCCCCCCCCAAGACGGTATGAAAATCGGCATTACCGCCCAACCCTAGCTCTAATATTCTCTATAATTTCTATTAATAATAAGGAATAAGTGTGTGGATTGACTGGTTGAGCTCTTACTTTGGGACTGTCTCCTTCGGACGCCTCTTTGTCGTTCTCTGACTGAGAGTTGTCGTTGATGAGGTGCAGGTCTGAGGAAACGAAGCGACCCATCCTGTAGCCTGAAGATCCGGCGCCGCGAGGACTGGATGGACACGAGTTAGCAGCACTGGTGGAGAAAAAGACCAAGGAATCAGTGATTTCTGCAACTTTTCTTTAGCTGTGACTGAATAATTAGCACAATCACAGCATATATTAAGTTCATCCATCAGTCCATTGTGGACTGTCTGAAAATCTTTAATGAGCTGGTTCTGTTTTTTTTTTCAGTACCATTGCCTAACTTTATGTCTGGTATTATGCTTCTGTTCAATTCATGTCTTTTTATTTCACCTTGTCTTTACATTTTGGTCCATTTTATATCAGCGTTGGGTAAAGCGTCTGATTACACTGGCTGAAACTGAAGCCGTCTGGTGTAAGACCCAAACTCAAAGAACAAAGTGTCCACCTACTTTTGGCTGTACTAGCAAGAACGAAAGAGCACCGAGGTTCATTTACCCTAGACTGTAATTAGGGCTGGGCGATTTTCGCGATTAATTCGGTTAATTCGCATGAACGTTTTCACCCGATGTTAGAATGTGACAATCGCGATTGTTTACATACTTTATATTTTAATTAAAATACCAACATGTCACGGGGCAGAAACTGACCAGACGCTCGCGGAATATAAATCAGGGAAAGTTTAATATCAAAAGGGCGAAAACAGTGTACAAAATTAGGTAGAGTCCAAAACCAGTGAAAACCAAAACAGTAAACGCAAGACAACAAGGATTATACACGGTAACGGTTAGATTCAGTAATAAGGAGCGCAAACACGATCGGCAAAACGAGACACAAACAGAAGAGTTTAATTAAGATTCACTGAATCAAACACCGCTGAACTGAATCAAAATACGGAGCCAATGAGCCCGATCAGGATTGGCTGGAAAGTAACGAGTTACATTTACTCGCGTTACTGTAATTGAGTAGTTTTTTTTGTGTACTTGTACTTTTTAAAGTAGATTTTACAGCCTGTAATTTTACTTTTACTTAAGTAAGTTTTGTACTAAGAATTGTAATTCGCTACATTTTAAATAAGATCCGTTACTGAGTAAAAAAAATCGCGTCTGGGAAACTGCTGCAGTGAATTCTGCGATAGGGAGTCGGATCTTTTGTCTCGGTTCCTTTTAAAGAGCCGTATGTATGTAACGACTCCCAAATGCGCGAATCGGTTCCCCCCCCCAGTGTAGATACTGATACAGACTCACTCAGTGGTGGAAACAGCACAGTACAGGCTCGTGTTCCTTTTAAGAAACCTGTAAAGAACTTTTTGTAGTTTTTTTCCTAATGTAAGGAGGTTCTGCTGAACATTATTTAAAATAAAAGTTGTTTGTGAGCTATTCTTAGATATAGATAAATAAGTATATAGATAATTTAGATCTATTTTGTTTTCATTATTGTTAATTATTGTGATATTGTTATTGTTATAAAGTTTGAGTCCCTTAAAAGGATAATTATAGGTGGTGCTGTTACTATTTTTGCACTTCTGCAGCCTTTAATTACAATGCAAAAAAAGAAATTTGAGTGTTATTTTAATTGCATTATACAAGAACAAAAAAAAAAATCGAAATCGTAATCGACAATCGGGTATAATTTTAAAATAATCGCGATTTTTGTTGTTGTTGCAAAATCGTCCAGCCCTAACTGTAATACGATGATTTTAAGCACTGTAGACGTAACGAGCAGGTGTACGATACCTGATGGTCCCGGTGGGCGAGGGCAGAGGGCTCATGAGGTGAGAGATGTTATCCGGGATGTTGATGGACAGAGGGGAGATCTGCGGCTGCACCGACTTCACCAGAGACTCGGCGCTCTTCGGCTCCTTCTTTACGCTGGTCAGCGCCGTGAACGTGATCTTTATGGTCGTACTGGGGAAGCGAAAGGTGCACCTGAAACACAGCGGGAGCAGCAGAATGAGACATCGATACACCTGCTGTACACACTGTACAGTATTTTATTACACTCTATAAGACCAAAAGTGCTTTGAACTCTTTGCTAATAGTTATGGGAAGGTCCTTTCCTATTCTTTCCTATTCTATCACAAGATGAGATGGGAAAATCAATAGATATTGTTATACAGGAGACCACTTGTAATGTCATATCTATTTATTTTAAACTACCTATAGACTACATTGGGTCTTTAAGAATAGAAAATTTTTTGACTTGCCCACCAAAAAAGTGTGAAGGTCAACGGATGGTGACTATGAACTATTCAAATTCAGTTGTTGATGTAGATCCCACTAAAGTAGATCAAGGTGAGAAAGCTCCTCCCACCAGCTCAACAAAAATAAACCCACCACATCAACCGAAATCAGAAAATGTTCATTCTCATCAGAGGTTCATTGAATTTCCCATGAGCAAGAACATAAAACCTTTCATCATCCTTGCTTAAAGTGTAAGAATTTATTTATTTATTAGGATTTTCATGTAATGTTTTACACACTTTGGTTACATTCATGACAGGAACGGTAGTTACTGGTTATGCCAAGTTCACACTACACGACTTTCCAAGTCGTCAGGTCGCTGTACAGTTCACACTACACGACTGGATCTCCTTTAATCGGGAGTCCTTAAAGTCGGTTTGTATTTCACACTACACGACTGATCGGTGATAGGAGGTTTCACACTACACCGTCTATCACCCACTGAAATCGCAGGCGATACCACGTCCAACAATGCACGTCAACAAGTAGCGAGCGATCAAAGTTTGTGCGCTGATGTGCAGCGTAAAATCAAAGAGAAAAAATAAATGAATCTGAGTGGATTTGGCAACGCGACCAGTATGGATTGTTCTATAGTGAGTTGGAGGTTAATAAATATTTTTGCAATGCAACATCGGTGTTTTGTAGAGAACGATCAGGTCAGAATACTGTAAAACTCATGTGTGTGTGTTGATGTATTCTGATATAAACTATATTATCCCCCTGTCCCACCTTTTTACAACTCCTCCCCTGCGTTTCCCCTCACCCCGTATCTTGCGTTCTCATTGGCTGTTAGACATAGCACTCATTGCCAGTCGGGCAACTCAGATTCAGATATCTGACATGCTAGATATCTCTCTTCGGTCGTCAAGCGCTCGGTTCGAGTTGTTGAGTAGTTCTCACACGGCGATCGAGAGCCGAGTTTCGATCGCCGAGCGAACGCCGAGTTGCTCCCGAGCCGGCAAATCTAGCGCCGACCAGTCGGCGAGCGAAAATCAGGGCGAGGATCGTGTAGTGTGAACTAGGCATTACACAAAGTCAAACACGGTCATGGACAATTTTGTATCTCCAATTTACCTCACTTGCACGTCTTTGTACTGTGGGAGGAAACCGGAGCACCCGGTGGAAACCCACATAGACACAGGGAGAACATGCTAACTGCACACGGAAAGGACCTGGTCTGCTCCACCTGGGAATCAACCCCCGGACCTTCTTTGCTGTGAGGTGACGGTGCTACCCACCAGAACTCAACTGGAGTCCAGCTAGATAGAATAAATTTGATTTGATTGGACACAGTGTGGAAAGGGCCACGCTTGGTTCTATAAGGGCCACCATTTACACTGCACTGTCAGGACAAAATCCAAGCCATGAAGACCAAGGAACAGTCTGTAGATCCTCATGATCAAGTGATACCAAGGTACAGATCAGGGTATAAAACTATATTTAGGGCTTTGAATGCTCCCTGAATGAACGTCTGTTCAGAACAATTCGACTCTTATTAAAGTCACTCAGGAGGATAGGGCATTGATAGCTCAGTGGTTAAGGTACTGGACTAGTAATCAGAAAGTTGCCGGTTCAAGCCCCACCACTGCTAAGTTGCAAGACCCTTAACCCTCAACTGCTCAAAATCATGTTCATGTCATAACTGTAAGTCGCTTTGGATTAAAGCGTCTGCTAAATGCTGAAAATGTAAATGTAGGAGGAACGTCCATCAGGCCAACATCTAATAGATCCCTGACCCTCTCATGCACCGTTTTGGGTGTGGTCCTAATGTCCTGGCTCATCAGTGTATGTACCGGAGACTAGCGTGGTTAAATACTTTCCCCCAGTTCAGTGTCGTCTATAGTGACAACACTCGGGAGGAAACTAGCGTGTCTCTCTATTCTGGGCTGTGCTAAAATAAACACTCCCTTGACACACTCCGTGGTTCAGCTATAAACACTCAGACAGCTGGATGTAAACAGCTGGATTGAGACAGAGAACACATCTGTCTGCTCGGGTAAATCAAGTTTAAAGACTTTAGGAAAGGAAAATGGGCGCCGGCAATACACCGGTCCACCAACCACCGGCCTAGCAGGTCATGTCTGGGTATGGGTAATCGAATTCTTGCTGCTTTGACAGGCGCCAACACGAGCCTCGTTCATGAAGAAGAGTCTACGGACTGACTCTTTGACCCTAGGATCTGAATTCTGACCCTAAGACAGGCACGTCGAGGCAGAAATCGGTACCCAAATTTTTAGGGAGGCTCTCCAGCCTGGTCAGAAGAAAAAACCCACCGACGAGAGAAAGAACACCCAGGAAGAAGAGGCCGAGAGGTTCAAACTGCTAATTACACCCCCCCTTTCCCTTCCACACACACACACATTTTCATTCATCCCTCCCCCACCATTACATTAGCATCATGGTATTCAGGACACACAAGCACTCACACACACACACACACACACACATCTAAACAATGCACACAAAACAACCTCGACAACCTCCAGCTCCATCATCATCCCATCATCTCCTGGTGCCAAATCCAAAAAGTGCCAACAGAGACCTCCCACCCCCACCCAATTCCGTCCAGTGTATGGGTATGTGTGTGGATAAACACTAGCGCACCGGATAACCCCAACAAGTCCAAACACACAGCACAACACAAAGAAGACACACCCATAAGGGCAGAGCACACCCTGTTCCTGTTCTGGAGGAACCCAAACCCCTGTACCAGTGTACCAGGTTCCCGTCGCTGAAGGAATGCACGGCTTCCTAAACACTGCATTCTTTCCAGTAGGTGGAGTGTGTCTGTGTACGCAGAGAGACACACTGAATGAATGAACTTCCTGAGTGACCTCATTCATGAGAAGCATCCTGGACATCCAACAAGCACAGGTCCAGGCTAGGCGGTCAGAAGGGCGGCATGTATGTAACAAGGCAGCTCAGAGGGTCATTGTTCATCTTCACCCCCCACCTCTGCTGTGATTGGACGTGGGTGGACACTGAACCCTGCAGCTCGGAACCGAATAAATCAATAGCTGTGTACTTCTAATAAGCACTAGTTAGTGCAGAAGTGTGCCGTTTGGGACGGAGCCCATGATCTGAGGAGTTACTGTAGGATGCGGTGTTAAACGCAACATCGAATCCATGCAGCGCAGTACGTGTAAGAGAAAATCAGATGATCAAAAGTACGTGGACACCTGATTATCCAGACTTGTTCAACACACTGTTTATGTGCCCCGGCCACCCTAACAATAACAGCCTCCACATTTCACACCAACGTGGTAGTGTGTGTGCTGCTGGTACGAGTGTATTAGCATGAGGTTGTGAGTGTGTGGTGCTGGTACGAGTGCATCACAGAAGTGTGTATTACAGAAGTGTGTGTGCGTGGTGCTGGTATGAGTGCATCACAAAGGTGTGTGTGTGTGTGTATGTGTCTCTAGTATATGTGTATCACTGAAGTGTGTGTGTCTAAGTATGTGTGTATCACAGAAGTGTGTGTGTATGTCTAGTATAAGTGTATCACAGAAGAGTGTGTCTAGTGTGTGTGTGTCTAGTATATGTGTATCACAGAAGTGTGTGTGTATGTGTGTGTGTGTGTGTCTAGTATATGTGTATCACAGAAGTGTGTGTGGTGCTGGTATAAGTGTATCACAGAAGAGTGTGTGTGTGTCTAGTATGTGTGTATCACAGAAGTGTGTGTGTGTGTGTCTAGTATATGTGTATCACTAAAGTGTGTGTGTGTATCACAGAAGAGTGTGTGTGGTGCTGGTACGAGTGTATTGGCATGACGGTGTGAGTGTTGGGTGCTAGTATAAATGTATCACAGAAGTGTGTGTGTGTCTAGTATAAGTGTATCACAGAAGAGTGTGTGTATGTGTGTGTGTGTGTGTCTAGTATATGTGTATCACAGAAGTGTGTGTGTATGTGTGTGTGTGTGTGTGTGTGTGTGTCTAGTATATGTGTATCACAGAAGTGTGTGTGGTGCTGGTATAAGTGTATCACAGAAGAGTGTGTGTGTGTGTCTAGTATGTGTGTATCACAGAAGTGTGTGTGTCTAGTATGTGTGTATCACTAAAGTGTGTGTGTGTGTGTATCACAGAAGAGTGTGTGTGGTGCTGGTACGAGTGTATTGGCATGACGGTGTGAGTGTTGGGTGCTAGTATAAATGTATCACAGAAGTGTGTGTGTGTATTGTAAATATTATACTTTTTATTGTTATTATTTTGCACTGTTTTTATTAATATTTTATTCTATTCTATATTTTTTGCACATGTAACTGTTCTGTATATTTTTGTTCTTTCTTATTTTTATTGTTTATATTTCCCTGTAACTTGCTTTGGCAATACGAATGTCCTTATTTGTCATGCCAATAAAGCTTCTTTTGAGTTGAGTTGAGTGTAGCTAGTATATGTGTATTACAGTGTGTTATTAGAAGTGTGTGTGTGCAATGCTGGTATGAGTGCATCACAGAAGTGTGTGTGTGTGTGTGTGTGTGTGTGTGATGCTGGTATAACTGTATGAGAATGGTGTTGGTGGAGCCTGTATGAGTATCATTGTAACTTTGTGTGTGTCGCTGGTACTTGTGCATCATGATTCACAAACGTTTTCTTGTAGCTTCAGCACCAAAGCATTTCCTTCCAGACGTTAGGTGTTTTCCGTCTTCCTCTTAAACACAGGCGAGCAAAATGCCCCGGGGGGGGCAGCTGGCACTACCGCGCTGAGTGTTTACAGGTGACAACCGGTGTTTTTGTTTACGTTTGTAGAGGATCATGATGGTGTTTGTGTGTGTGGTGCTGGTACGAGTGTATCATGATGGTGTTTGTGTGTGTGTGTGGTGTTGGTACTAGTGTATCATGATGGTGTTTGTGTGTGGTGTTGGTATGAGTGTATCATGATGGTGTTTGTGTGTGTGTGGTGTTGGTATGAGTGTATCATGATGGTGTTTGTGTGTGTGGTGTTGGTATGAGTATCATGATGGTGTTTGTGTGTGTGGTGTTGGTATGAGTGTATCATGATGGTGTTTGTGTGTGTGTGCTGTTGGTATGAGTGTATCATGATGGTGTTTGTGTGTGTGGTGTTGGTATGAGTATCATGATGGTGTTTGTGTGTGTGGTGTTGGTATGAGTGTATCATGATGGTGTTTGTGTGTGTGTGCTGTTGGTATGAGTGTATCATGATGGTGTTTGTGTGTGTGGTGTTGGTATGAGTATCATGATGGTGTTTGTGTGTGTGTAGTGTTGGTACGAGTGTATCATGATGTTTGTGTGTAGTGTTGGTATGAGTGTATCATGATGGTGTTTGTGTGTGGTGTTGGTATGAGTGTATCATGATGGTGTTTGTGTGTGTAGTGTTGGTACTAGTGTATCATGATGGTGTTTGTGTGTGTAGTGTTGGTACTAGTGTATCATGATGGTGTTTGTGTGTGGTGTTGGTATGAGTGTATCATGATGTTTGTGTGTGGTGTTGGTATGAGTGTATCATGATGGTGTTTGTGTGTGTGTAGTGTTGGTACTAGTGTATCATGATGGTGTTTGTGTGTGGTGTTGGTATGAGTGTATCATGATGGTGTTTGTGTGTGTGGTGTTGGTACTAGTGTATCATGATGGTGTTTGTGTGTGTGGTGTTGGTATGAGTGTATCATGATGGTGTTTGTGTGTGTGGTGTTGGTACTAGTGTATCATGATGGTTTTTGTGTGTGTAGTGTTGGTACGAGTGTATCATGATGTTTGTGTGTAGTGTTGGTACGAGTGTATCATGATGGTGTTTGTGTGTGTGTGGTGTTGGTATGAGTGTATCATGATGGTGTTTGTGTGTGTGGTGTTGGTATGAGTGTATCATGATGGTGTTTATGTGTGTGTGGTGTTGGTACGAGTGTATCATGATTATGTTTGTGTGTGTGGTGTTGGTACGAGTGTATCATGATGTTTGTGTGTGGTGTTGGTATGAGTGTATCATGATGGTGTTTGTGTGTAGTGTTGGTATGAGTGTATCATGATGGTGTTTGTGTGTGTGGTGTTGGTATGAGTGTATCATGATGGTGTTTGTGTGTGTGGTGTTGGTACTAGTGTATCATGATGGTGTTTGTGTGTGGTGTTGGTATGAGTATCATGATGATGTTTGTGTGTGTGGTGTTGGTACGAGTGTATCATGATGTTTGTGTGTGGTGTTGGTACGAGTGTATCATGATGGTGTTTGTGTGTGTGTGGTGTTGGTACGAGTGTATCATGATGTTTGTGTGTGTGGTGTTGGTACGAGTGTATCATGATGTTTGTGTGTGGTGTTGGTATGAGTGTATCATGATGGTGTTTGTGTGCGGTGTTGGTATGAGTGTATCATGATGGTGTTTGTGTGTGTGGTGTTGGTATGAGTGTATCATGATGGTGTTCATGTGTGTGTGGTGTTGGTACGAGTGTATCATGATGGTGTTCATGTGTGTGGTGTTGGTACGAGTGTATCATGATGGTGTGTGTGGTGTTGGTATGAGTGTATCATGAGAATGTTTGCCTGTGGTGTTTGTAAGAGTGTATTATTATGGACGGGTCAGTAGAAATAGCGTGGATGATAAAGGTCAGTGTGGGAGAGTAAATAAACAGCGGCTGCTGGAGCCGGTTCAAGGATTTTCTGTCTGAACCCTCTATAAACGTAAACAAAAACACCGGACGTCACCTGTGAACACCCGGCGTGGTGGTGCCAGCTGCCCCCCGGGGCATTTCGCTCTCCGGTGTTTAAGGTGTGAAAGGAAAACGAAACCAATTAAAAACACAGAACATCTGTAATGAAACACTTCGGTGCTAAAGCTACAATAAAAAGTTTGTGAATCCTTTGGGCTAATTTCTGCAACAGTTCTTTTTCTGTGACTGCATTATTCAGACGTGTGCAAAAGCAAACACCAATGCAAGCTCTTTCATAAACACCGGGTCAAAAATATACATACACTGACTTCAATCGATCATTTTGTGGTGAGGATGGTTCATTGACCTGCTGGTGACAGCTCTGTGCTCATATAGGAAAGGGGGGCAGTTATAGCTCAACGGTTAAGATACTGGACTAGCAATCAGAAGGTTGCTGGTTCAAGTCCCACCATCACCAAGAGGCCACTGTTGGGCCCCCTGAGCAAGGCCCTTAAGCCTCAATTGCTCAGACAGTATAACATCACAGTACTGTAAGTCACTTTGGATAAAAGCATCTGCTAAGATTAAAAGCTGCTGCAATATGAGTGACACTGTACACAGTCAGACAAGCTTTACATCACCACGGTTAGACATTGCAGTGCAAAACAAGAAGCCCATCTGTGCGATCAGTCGATCTTTAAGCTCATCAAATCAAACCTCTATGCACAAAGTAATGCTTGCTTGACCGTGTACAAGGTCACTTGTATTCCAGCATTGTTTTCAACTATGGATGTCACAGACATGATTGTTGGTTGTGTCTTTGTTTGGATGGGGGTGGGTTGGTCATCGAAGCCCTGTGATTGACTGAAGCCTTGGTATTCCTGCCTTGCGCTGAGACCCTGACCAGGATACAGCGGTTAAGGAAAATTAAACGCAAAGATATATCCATTAGTATTAGTATTATTATTTACATTTACGTTTTTGGCATTTAGCAGACGCCTTTATCCAAAGTGATTTACAGTACAGTATACAGTCTGAGCAACTAAGGGTTAAGGGCCTTGCTAAAGGGCCCAACAGTGGCAACCTGGCATTGATGGGGCTTGAACCAGCAACCTATTGATTACTAGTTCAGTACCTTAACCGCTGGCTACAACTGCCTATTTAGAAGCACTGGGTTCCAATTGTTCAGTCACAGAAAAAGAAACAGTTGCAGCTCTATATATTACATGGTTCTAGGAAAAAGTTTGTGAACCCCGTTATATTTACCCCTGAAATGTGTTTAAACGACTTTTAGGTGTAAATATTTGTGTGTAAGGTGACAGTGGTAGCTTAGTGGTTAAGGTGGTGGACTAGTCATCAGAAGGTTGTCGGTTCAAGTCCCACTCCACCACCTCAGTGCCACTGTTGGACCCCTGGGCAAGGCCCCAAACCCCTTCATTGCTCAAACTGTCTCAGTCATAATTGTACGTTTGCTAAACGCTGCAAATGAGCGTATTTAGTAATCAGAAGGTTGACGGTTCAAGCCACAGGGCCCCGAACTATTGCTTGAAATGTATTCAGTCATATAAAAGCGATTCATAAATATATGGACACTTATGATGGTGTTTGTGTGTGTGGTGCTGGTACTGGTGAGTGTATCATGATGGGTGTGTGGTGTTGGTACGAGTGTATCATGATGGCGTTTGTGTGTATGGTGTTGGTGTGTGTGTGGTATTGGTACGAGTGTATCATAATGGTGAGTGTGTGTGGTGCTGGTACTGGTATGAGTGTATCATGATGTGTGTGTGTGTGTGTGTGGTGTTGGTATGAGTGTATCATGATGGTGAGTGTGTGTGTGTGTGTGTGTGTGTGTGTGTGTGTGTGTGTGTGTGTGGTGTTGGTATGAGTGTATCATGATGGTGTTTGTGTGTGGTGTTGGTATGAGTGTATCATGGTGTGTGTGTGTGTGGTGTTGGTATGAGTGTATCATGATGTGTGTGTGTGTGTGGTGTTGGTACGAGTGTATCATGATGGCGTTTGTGTGTATGGTGTTGGTGTGTGTGTGGTATTGGTACGAGTGTATCATAATGGTGAGTGTGTGTGTGTGTGTGGTGCTGGTACTGGTGTGAGTGTATCATGATGTGTGAGTGTGTGTGGTGCTGGTACTGGTATGAGTGTATCATGATGATGTTTGTGTGTGGTGTTGGTACTAGTGTATCATGATGTGTGTGTGTGTGTGTGGTGTTGGTATGAGTGTATCATGACGGTGTTTGTGTGTGGTGTTGGTATGAGTGCATCATGATGGTGTTTGTGTGTGTGTGGTGTTGGTATGAGTGTATCATGGTGGCGTTTGTGTGTATGGTGTTGGTGTGTGTGTGGTATTGGTACGAGTGTATCATGATGGTGAGTGTGTGTGTGGTGCTGGTGCTGGTACTGGTACGAATGTATCATGATGGTGATGGTGAGTGTGTGTGTGGTGTTGGTATGAGTGTATCATGATGTGTGTGTGTGTGTGTGGTGTTGGTACGAGTGTATCATATGCGTGTGTGGTGTTGGTACGAGTGTATCATGATGGTGTGTGTGTGTGTGTGGTGTTGGTATGAGTGTATCATGATGGTGAGTGTGTGTGTGTGGTGTTGGTATGAGTGTATCATGATGTGTGTGTGTGTGTGTGTGTGTGTGTGTGGTGTTGGTATGAGTGTATCATGATGTGTGTGTGTGTGTGTGTGTGGTGTTGGTATGAGTGTATCATGATGGCGTTTGTGTGTATGGTGTTGGTGTGTGTGGTATTATTACGAGTGTATCATAATGGTGAGTGTGTGTGTGTGCGTGTGTGGTGCTGGTACTGGTGTGAGTGTATCATGATGTGTGTGTGTGTGTGTGTGTGTGTGGTGTTGATATGAGTGTATCATATGTGTGTGTGTGTGTGGTGTTGGTACGAGTGTATCATGATGGGGTGTGTGTGGCGTTGGTACTGGTGTGAGTGTATCATGATGTGTGTGTGTGTGTGTGGTGTTGGTACGAGTGTATCATATGCGTGTGTGGTGTTGGTACGAGTGTATCATGATGGTGTGTGTGTGGTGTTGGTACTGGTGTGAGTGTATCATGATGGTGTGTGTGTGTGTGTGTGGTGTTGGTACTGGTGTGAGTGTATCATGATGGTGTGTGTGTGTGTGGTGTTGGTACTGGTGTGAGTGTATCATGATGGTGTGTGTGTGGTGTTGGTACTGGTGTGAGTGTATCATGATGGTGTGTGTGTGTGTGTGTGGTGTTGGTACTGGTGTGAGTGTATCATGATGGTGTGTGTGTGGTGTTGGTACTGGTGTGAGTGTATCATGATGGTGTGTGTGTGGTGTTGGTACTGGTGTGAGTGTATCATGATGGTGTGTGTGTGTGTGGTGTTGGTACTGGTGTGAGTGTATCATGATGGGGTGTGTGTGGTGTTGGTACTGGTGTGAGTGTATCATGATGTGTGTGTGTGTGTGTGTGTGGTGTTGGTACGAGTGTATCATGATGGTGTGTGTGTGTGGTGCTGGTACTGGTACGAGTGTATCATGATGGGGTGTGTGTGGTGTTGGTACTGGTGTGAGTGTATCATGATGGTGTGTGTGTGTGGTGTTGGTACTGGTGTGAGTGTATCATGATGGTGTGTGTGTGTGTGGTGTTGGTACTGGTGTGAGTGTATCATGATGGTGTGTGTGTGGTGTTGGTACTGGTGTGAGTGTATCATGATGGTGTGTGTGTGTGTGGTGTTGGTACTGGTGTGAGTGTATCATGATGGTGTGTGTGTGGTGCTGGTACTGGTGTGAGTGTATCATGATGGTGTGTGTGTGTGTGGTGTTGGTACTGGTGTGAGTGTATCATGATGGTGTGTGTGTGGTGTTGGTACTGGTGTGAGTGTATCATGATGGTGTGTGTGTGTGTGTGGTGTTGGTACTGGTGTGAGTGTATCATGATGGTGTGTGTGTGTGTGGTGTTGGTACTGGTGTGAGTGTATCATGATGGGGTGTGTGTGGTGTTGGTACTGGTGTGAGTGTATCATGATGTGTGTGTGTGTGTGTGTGTGGTGTTGGTACGAGTGTATCATGATGGGGTGTGTGTGGTGTTGGTACTGGTGTGAGTGTATCATGATGTGTGTGTGTGTGTGTGTGTGTGTGTGTGTGGTGTTGGTACGAGTGTATCATGATGGTGTGTGTGTGGTGTTGGTACTGGTGTGAGTGTATCATGATGGTGTGTGTGTGTGTGTGGTGCTGGTACTGGTACGAGTGTATCATGATGGGGTGTGTGTGGTGTTGGTACTGGTGTGAGTGTATCATGATGGTGTGTGTGTGTGTGGTGTTGGTACTGGTGTGAGTGTATCATGATGGTGTGTGTGTGGTGTTGGTACTGGTGTGAGTGTATCATGATGGTGTGTGTGTGTGTGTGGTGTTGGTACTGGTGTGAGTGTATCATGATGGTGTGTGTGTGGTGTTGGTACTGGTGTGAGTGTATCATGATGGTGTGTGTGTGTGTGTGGTGTTGGTACTGGTGTGAGTGTATCATGATGGTGTGTGTGTGTGGTGTTGGTACTGGTGTGAGTGTATCATGATGGTGTGTGTGTGTGTGTGGTGTTGGTACTGGTGTGAGTGTATCATGATGGTGTGTGTGTGTGTGGTGTTGGTGTGAGTGTATCATGATGGTGTGTGTGTGTGTGTGTGATGTTGGTACTGGTGTGAGTGTATCATGATGGTGTGTGTGTGGTGTTGGTGCTGGTGTGAGTGTATCATGATGGTGTGTGTGTGGTGTTGGTACTGGTGTGAGTATCATGATGGTGTGTGTGTGGTGTTGGTACTGGTATGAGTGTATCATGATGGTGTGTGTGTGGTGTTGGTACTGGTGTGAGTGTATCATGATGTGTGTGTGTGTGTGTGTGTGGTGTTGGTACGAGTGTATCATGATGGTGTGTGTGTGGTGTTGGTACTAGTGTGAGTGTATCATGATGTGTGTGTGGTGTTGGTACTGGTACGAGTGTATCATGATGGGGTGTGTGTGGTGTTGGTACTGGTGTGAGTGTATCATGATGGTGTGTGTGTGGTGTTGGTACTGGTGTGAGTGTATCATGATGGTGTGTGTGTGGTGTTGGTACTGGTGTGAGTGGATCATGATGGTGTGTGTGGTGTTGGTACTGGTGTGAGTGTATCATGATGGTGTGTGTGTGGTGTTGGTACTGGTGTGAGTGTATCATGATGGTGTGTGTGGTGTTGGTACTGGTGTGAGTGTATCATGATGGTGTGTGTGTGGTGTTGGTACTGGTGTGAGTGTATCATGATGGTGTGTGTGTGTGGTGTTGGTACTGGTGTGAGTGTATCATGATGGTGTGTGTGTGTGTGTGGTGTTGGTACTGGTGTGAGTGTATCATGATGGTGTGTGTGTGTGTGGTGTTGGTACTGGTGTGAGTGTATCATGATGTGTGTGTGTGTGTGTGGTGTTGGTACTGGTGTGAGTGTATCATGATGGTGTGTGTGTGGTGTTGGTACTGGTGTGAGTGTATCATGATGGTGTGTGTGTGTGGTGTTGGTACTGGTGTGAGTGTATCATGATGGTGTGTGTGTGTGTGGTGTTGGTACTGGTGTGAGTGTATCATGATGGTGTGTGTGTGTGTGGTGTTGGTACTGGTGTGAGTGTATCATGATGGTGTGTGTGTGTGGTGTTGGTACTGGTGTGAGTGTATCATGATGGTGTGTGTGTGTGTGGTGTTGGTACTGGTGTGAGTGTATCATGATGGTTTGTGTGTGTGGTGTTGGTACTGGTGTGAGTGTATCATGATGGTGTGTGTGTGTGTGTGGTGTTGGTACTGGTGTGAGTGTATCATGATGGTGTGTGTGTGTGTGTGGTGTTGGTACTGGTGTGAGTGTATCATGATGGTGTGTGTGTGTGGTGTTGGTACTGGTGTGAGTGTATCATGATGGTGTGTGTGTGTGGTGTTGGTACTGGTGTGAGTGTATCATGATGGTGTGTGTGTGTGTGGTGTTGGTACTGGTGTGAGTGTATCATGATGGTGTGTGTGTGTGTGGTGTTGGTACTGGTGTGAGTGTATCATGATGGTGTGTGTGTGGTGTTGATATGAGTGTATCATGATGTGTGTGTGTGTGTGTGGGGTGTTGGTATGAGTGTATCATGATGTGTGTGTGTGTGTGTGTGTGTGTGTGTGTGTGTGGTGTTGGTATGAGTGTATCATGATGTGTGTGTGTGTGTGTGTGTGTGTGTGTGTGTGTGTGTGTGGTGTTGGTACTGGTGTGAGTGTATCATGATGGTGTGTGTGTGTGTGGTGTTGGTACTGGTGTGAGTGTATCATGATGGTGTGTGTGTGGTGTTGGTACTGGTGTGAGTGTATCATGATGGTGTGTGTGTGGTGTTGGTACTGGTGTGAGTGTATCATGATGGTGTGTGTGTGTGTGGTGTTGGTACTGGTGTGAGTGTATCATGATGGTGTGTGTGTGTGTGGTGTTGGTACTGGTGTGAGTGTATCATGATGGTGTGTGTGTGTGTGGTGTTGGTACTGGTGTGAGTGTATCATGATGGTGTGTGTGTGGTGTTGGTACTGGTGTGAGTGTATCATGATGGTGTGTGTGTGTGTGGTGTTGGTACTGGTGTGAGTGTATCATGATGGTGTGTGTGTGTGTGGTGTTGGTACTGGTGTGAGTGTATCATGATGGTGTGTGTGTGTGTGGTGTTGGTACTGGTGTGAGTGTATCATGATGGTGTGTGTGTGTGTGGTGTTGGTACTGGTGTGAGTGTATCATGATGGTGTGTGTGTGGTGTTGGTACTGGTGTGAGTGTATCATGATGGTGTGTGTGTGTGTGGTGTTGGTACTGGTGTGAGTGTATCATGATGGTGTGTGTGTGTGTGTGGTGTTGGTACTGGTGTGAGTGTATCATGATGGTGTGTGTGTGTGTGGTGTTGGTACTGGTGTGAGTGTATCATGATGGTGTGTGTGTGGTGTTGATATGAGTGTATCATGATGTGTGTGTGTGTGTGTGTGGGGTGTTGGTATGAGTGTATCATGATGTGTGTGTGTGTGTGTGTGTGTGTGTGGTGTTGGTATGAGTGTATCATGATGTGTGTGTGTGTGTGTGTGTGTGTGTGTGTGTGTGTGTGTGTGTGTGTGGTGTTGGTACTGGTGTGAGTGTATCATGATGGTGTGTGTGTGTGTGTGGTGTTGATATGAGTGTATCTAGTAATCAGAAGGTTGCCGGTTCAAGCCCCACACCACCCCCACGGTGCCACTGTTGGGCCCCTGAGCAAAACCCCTAACCCTGAACTGTTGGAAATGTATTCAGTCATATAAAAGCGATTCATAAATCTCTGGACACTCACATTTGCGGTAGCTGGAGTGGAGGTGCTCCTCTCCGGAGAAACACTCCGTCCACAAACACGCCGTTTTTACCCAGACACCGCAGGTAGAACTCGGGCCCGGTTCCGGTACCAGATCCAGCCCCAGCTTCGTGCTGCTCCCCGGCGGTGAAGATCTCCAGGTGGGTGCGGGAGATGAAGCTGGAGTGACCCATACTCACGTCCACGCAGCCCTGAGAGGAGTTCCGACCCACGGTCACCGAGCGCTTCTTCATCATGTACTCAAACTCGCGGCCCTCCAGCCGGGCTACCGCCGGCCCGCTGCACCCCGCCATCTTACCGTCCAGCACCGGCCTGTACTGCTCACCGAACGCGCTGATACTCGCCACCGCACCGCGGGTTTCACCGGCAACCGTTAATATTCTCTCCGCGTCCGAATATTTCTGAATATATAAACCCAGGATTTACAACCGCACCAACGTAAACGTGCCCGACCCGAGCAACGGTACACACAGAGAAAACAGAAGGACGGACCGACAACAACCAATCAAACACCGTCCAAAAGTAATCGACATCAGCGCTGTCCAATCAGCGCTCGGTACGATGAGTCTGAGATTCGAATGAGACCCAATGGTATGATTGACGCTACATCAACACGCATGTGTGTGCTAACGGCCACAAAACCCGGACCGGATTCCATGGGTGTGTTTATTTTGTCTCAAGGATGCCGCGTGTGTGCCAGTCAGAATGCCAACGTGCTTAAAATATGAAACTGAGACACGCAAACAACCCTATATTTCTGTTAGTGGTCGTTTTTAATTGTGAATAAGTGTAAGATTGTAGATACACAGCACGGACTTTAACAACATGGTGGATTGAAGGGAAGCTTTGTATTCATACACACGTGTGGTTGGGGCGAAATCACGGACTGGATGTCACGGACTGGATTTTAGTGTGGCGTGTGAGAATGCTAGCAGGTCCTAAAATAATTGAGAAAAAAAAAATACAGTGGGTGCAACACATCAACATGGGTTGATCTTTATATTTATATCTTTACATTGTCTGTGAGGGGTTAAACATGGTCTTTTCAAGTCAACATGGGTTTCCTCCGGGTACTCAGGGTACCTTTCACCTTCCAAAAACATTTAGAGGGCTAATCGGCTATTGTAAATTGTCCCTAGGTGTAAATCAATCCACATCAATGCTGTAAAACATCCTAAATGAAACAGTTGACCAGATAGAGTATATTACTAGTATATTGTATGTTTACAGGCTTATGATGGTCAACCTAGTTACTCTTGGTGGAGGAATGTGTTATTAGCTAGTCTTTGTTAATGGTTTAGCTGATCTGTCAGTGTATTGTGATTAACCCAGATGATATTTGCTAGGTTTAATGTTAATTGTTTAGCTGGTCCACAAGTCCACAAGGTTCACGGTTTAAATTGATGGTTCACATAGTAAATCAAAATTTTGAATAGAGTGAATGCAACACATCAACATGGGTTGATCTTTATATTAGCCACTGTCTGTGAAGGGTTTAACAAGTTTTTTTTTTCAAGTCAACGTGGGTTTCCTCTGGGTATTCAGGTTACCTTTCACCTTCCAAAAACATTTAGAGGGCTAACTGGCTACTGTAAATTGTCCCTATGTGTAAATCAATGCACATCAATGCCCTAAAAACATCCTAAATAAAACAGTTGACCAGGTTGGTTATCTGGTCCACAAGTTTGTGGTGGTAGCTGGTATTTGTTAAAGTGTTAGCTGGACTACCAGCTTATAAAGAGTTAGCATAGATGGTTCTTGTCTGTTATTAGTTTGATGGTTAACTGTTTTCATTTATGACTCAAATTGTCAACCAGTGTAACCAGCTTAAACAAGGTGGCCAGCTAACAAAACCAGCTTGACCAGCATTACTGACCTGGCCAACCAACAGTACCAACGTTTTTTGTTTAGTGTTACAGTGGGTCTACCCTGGAAACACTGGCTGCTTGTTCAATGCAGAAGATTGCACTGGGATAATAATTCCACCTACTGGCAAGTGGGGAAAAGCCAGAGAGAGCCTTGACCAACCATGTACAAAACTCCCATTGCTGATGAAGCCCTTTATACCCCATCCAGAGCACTCAAATGAAGACTAGAATCCATTCGGTATTCAGCTTCTATTTATGTCACTGTTCCACTGTTTGTAAACATTGAGAAGCCGGGGGTCAGAGGTTGGTGACTGGGGGTGCTGGTGGCTGGTATGCAATTAACATGTGTGTTTGTTCACACCTCACAACAATGCAGGTCAATTATTATGCAATTAGACTGTGTGTAACTGGAGGTGTCAGCAGCTGCAATAAAACACACACCTCAAACATGTGTCGTCTACTTCATCTTGTGTTTCCACTGACTTAATATTTTACAGAAAATAATTTATATACGTAACTGCTTTATCTTTCCACAAAGAATCAGGGCTGTTGGATATTGTGCTCTAGAGTATATAGTGTCTCTAAATTAGTGAGCATTGTATATTGCATACACACTAGAGGCCAAATTCCTTGTGTGTGTCAACATATTTGGCCAATAAATCTGTTTTAAATTTTGATTCTGGTCACGGGCTGACAGTATAGTCATACTCGAGAAATGTCGTCTGAACAATGTGATTGGAACTAAACAAGCAAACTTAGTTATGTTGTTTTACCCCAAGGTGGTTCTGATGGAAACCTGTTCACCCTGTTGAGGTTAATGACTGCAAGTCGAGACTGCAGTGCCAACAATGCTGCTCCTACTAGATGTGACGGACACCTGGCGTGTTTGCACCAAAAATGTCCAAAACTTACAATGGACTTTATCACAGACTGGACTGAACAATGAAGAACTCCAATTATTATTTTTGCCAGTTATAACTTTTAGTTCAATTTAATTTTGTGTATGATTTGTGTAAATCCTATTTATTTAAAGTATTCTCCAGGCCACCCAAAGAGGATGGGGGTCCCTGTCTGGTTCCTCTCAAGGTTTCTTCCTGTAATTTTAAGGGTGTTTTTCCTTGCCACTGTCGCCCTCGGCTTGCTCAGTAGGGGTTTTTGTCTGTTGGTCCTGGATTCTGTAAAGTTGCTTTGAGACAGTGTCTTGTAAAAAGCGCTATTTAAATAAATTTCACTTGACTTGACAAATTATGCTTATGAATAGAAAGAAATGAAAGTATTTTATGTTTTATGTATCATTTAAGTAAAACAAAGATTAAAAAAAAAAAAATTATTACTATTGTTTTAAACCAAGGTCACTGCTTTATTATGTCCAACTGGCTTCTCCTGACTGTATGTAAGAAGACACTAGTGGGCGCTTCATGGCTTCCTTACAGTGGAATAAAACCCTACAGCATCAAATACTCATAAAATAAACATAAAACGTTTCCTATTAATGCCTTATTGTAATACTTATAGAGCGATCGGTCTCTTACATGCCGTATTGTAATGCTTTATAGAGCTATCTGTCTCTTACATGTACAAACAGACAGCAATGCCATTTGGCAAATCCTTACAGGGTAACTAGATAACTTTATTGAAGTTTTTGTATATGTAAACTGATTTTAAATTTGTTGCCTGCTAAACATTTTAAAAATGTTAGGACACGTGCACCACTGTGTTATTCTACTGTGTTATACCATTTATTTATTTTTTGTTAACAACATTCTGAGTTTGAATGTGTAATGTGGTAGCAGCCTTGGAATTACTGATCACCGGTGTCTTGTGCTTCCCTGCACAACCTAGTTTTGCTGGTAGCTGTGGCAAATTGCGTCTTCTTGCTGTCTTTTTTTGACAGTGCATTTGTTTGACTAGCCCCGGTTTCTAGGTGGGTTTGGGCCTTGTGTGACAAGCATCCTGGGAGAACATAATGCCCCAGTATGGGTGGAATGTCCCATTTTACTAAGTTGAGGCACGCCTGTAAATCCACCATAGTAATGTGATCGGGGTGCTCACCCTTTCAGGGATGAAACTGAGAGAAACTGCAGAAAGTTCTTCTACTATTCTACTGAGAGCTTGGCTTGTAGTGGACAGCAGGGGTGTCAGTCGTCACATATCGCAACATCCAGCTTTCATTATTGCGCTATCCCTTTTCAATCCCCTGTTCTCTGTAGTTGGTTGTGGAGATCATATTTTTGTATTATTGTTCCTTTGTTACCTTGTAGTTATCAATTAGCTGCTTTCCTTTCAATTCTCACTTTTTAGTTAGTGGTTTCTCAGCTACCTTGGATTGAATATCTGTGCATAGATTCTGTTTTCTCCTCTTTGGGAAAAGTGTGCCCTTGGGCGGAGTCATGTCTGCCTGCTCTCTCTGTTACAGTATGCAAATATTCATTGTAAATCTCCTGGTTCTTAGAATCTACTGGTGTTTAGAATGTTCGAATCTCAGCCCTGCTACCGGTCGGCTGGGCGTCCCTAGCAAACACAACTGGCCACTAGTCTGCTGGGTGGGAAAAGGCCAGACTAAAAAAAAAGGGCGGGGACTTAACGCTGTGTAAGGACTCTGGTTAGTAGCCCGAGGCGTCTGCACAGAAGTTATGGGTGTGACTCTCTGTGTGCAAGACTGGCCTCAAGTGCAAATCTCCCAAATTACAGGCGAATAATAAGTGGTCGGTGGATTGTGCATGCATTGGAGGAAGGGTCTGTCAGGCAAATTTACCCTCCTCAGACATGATCAGGATCCTTGTGGCGGAAGACTAATTGGCTACGCTAAATTGAGAGAAAAGGAGAAAATGTATAAATAAAATGGTAAAAAAAAAGTCCTCCACTATACACAATAGATGGAAAAATAAAATAGGTCTAGTCTATATACACATGCACACATACTAAACATTACATAATATTTTTTTCAATTCATACATTGATGCCAATTAGCTGAGCAAATTTTGAAGCTTATTTTGGAATGGTAGTTGTCATTAGCATAGTGTTGGGGTCATCCATAAAATATTCTATGATTTAAGACAGCATTTGGCTTTCAAGCAGTACTGTGCACATGCCTGATCTATAAAATAAAAACAAGAAAGCTTCAATTTACTTTAATTTCTTTGCTCTTGCACTCAGCTAAGCAGCTAATCATAAAGCTCTTCCTATTAGCAGCCAGGCTATGATTTCTTTATATATAATCAACCTTTGCTGACAAAAACAATAAGATGCAACATTTCTGGACACACTGGTTCACAGTTAGGACCTGTAGAAGTTTTCTATTAAAGTGTAAGTTACAGAGGAACCACTAGAGGAAGACAGTGTACTGTTAGAGATTCCTGCTAATGCTAACAGATGCACTCGTCCCAATCCTACATAGGCCACTATAATCACTGTAGTGCAGTACATAGGGTGTTGAAAGTCCATTGTATTTATTGAAAATATAATTTATCATATACATTGTAAACATTTATAGAAAGAGTTTGGGATGAAACCCAAATGTCAGTGTTTCTGATAACCCTTTATTCAATTAAATTTAAAGGATGCTTTATTGACATGCTAAATAGGGACATTAGCATTGCCAAAGCTTAGTTACAAGTTTTAGGAAAATAATGAAAAGAAGAAGAAAATAACAATAAAATAATACAATATTTACAAAATAGTTTCAGATATGTACAAATAAAATAAAAATTAAAACAGTGTCAATAGTAATAACACAAAAAAATGGTAACAATGATAGTAATATTTTATGTAGGTAGTAATGACAATACAACTTTGTAGTGTGTGTGTGTGTATGTGCGACTGTGCGTGTGTGAGACATGGTCATTCACTGTCTCAGGTCTGTGTGTGTGTGCCTACGTGTGTGTATGTGTACATGTAAGTGTGTGTGTGTGTGTATGACATGGTCACCCACTGTCCCTCACAAGGTGGCAGGTCTGTTTGAGTGTGTGTGTGTGTGTTTGTATGATATGGTCACCCACTGTCCCTCACCTGGTGGCAGGTCTGTTTGAGTGTGTGTTTGTGTATGATATGCTCACCCACTGTCCCTCACAAGGTGGCCGGTCTGTGTGAGTGTGTGTGTGTTTGTATGATATGGTCACCCTCTGTCCCTCACCTGGTGGCAGGTCTGTGTGTGTGTACATGTGTGTGTGTGTATGATATGGTCACCCACTGTCCCTCACCTGGTGGCACGTCTGTGTGTGTGTACATGTGTGTGTATGATATGGTCACCCGCTGTCCCTCACCTGGTGACAGGTGTGTGTGTAGAGTGCTGCTAGTGTGCAGCTCTCTCTGTGCTCCCCCAGTAGGTGGGGCAGTTTGTCAGGGTCTGGGAGGGTGTTAAAGTTGAGGATAATGTTATTAAATTTGGGGTCTGAAAGTGCAGCTTTTTGTACTGAACTGAGAGTGCAGTGCTCGCACGGTCTCTCCTCTCGGGGAAGCCAGGACCGAGTGCAGTAGAGATCCAGTATATGGTGCAGTAGATTTATTTTATTAAAACCACCTCCTTGTTTCTACACACACTGTCCATTTTATCAGCTCAACTTACCATATAGAAGCACTTTGTAGTTCTACAATTACTGACTGTAGTCCTTCTGTTTCTCTGCATGCTTTGTTGCCCCCTTTTCATGCTGTTCTTCAATGGTCAGGACCCCCACAGGACCACTACAGAGTAGGTATTATTTAGGTGGTGGATCATTCTCAGCACTGCAGTGACACTGACATGATGGTGGTGTGTTAGTGTGTGTTGTGCTGGTGTGAGTGGATAAGGAGGGGGCTTTAATGTTATGGCTGATCGGTATACATATATATATATATATATATATATATATACCAGGGGTTGGACAATGAAACTGAAACACCTGTCATTTTAGTGTGGGAGGTTTCATGGCTAAATTGGACCAGTCTGGTGGCCAATCTTCATTAATTGCACATTGCACCAGTAAGAGCAGAGTGTGAAGGTTCAATTAGCAGGGTAAGAGCACAGTTTTGCTCAAAATATTGCAATGCACACAACATTATGGGTGACATACCAGAGTTCAAAAGAGGACAAATTGTTGGTGCACGTCTTGCTGGCGCATCTGTGACCAAGACAGCAAGTCTTTGTGATGTATCAAGAGCCACGGTATCCAGGGTAATGTCAGCATACCACCAAGAAGGACAAACCACATCCAACAGGATTAACTGTGGATGCAAGAGGAAGCTGTCTGAAAGGGATGTTCGGGTGCTAACCCGGATTGTATCCAAAAAACATAAAACCACGGCTGCCCAAATCACGGCAGAATTAAATGTGCACCTCGACTCTCCTGTTTCCACCAGAACTGTCCGTCGGGAGCTCCACAGGGTCAATATACACGGCCGGGCTGCTATAGCCAAACCTTTGGTCACTCGTGCCAATGCCAAACGTCGGTTTCAATGGTGCACGGAGCGCAAATCTTGGGCTGTGGACAATGTGAAACATGTATTGTTCTCTGATGAGTCCACCTTTACTGTTTTCCCCACATCCGGGAGAGTTACGGTGTGGAGAAGCCCCAAAGAAGCGTACCACCCAGACTGTTGCATGCCCAGAGTGAAGCATGGGGGTGGATCAGTGATGGTTTGGGCTGCCATATCATGGCATTCCCTTGGCCCAATACTTGTGCTAGATGGGCGCGTCACTGCCAAGGACTACCGAACCATTCTGGAGGACCATGTGCATCCAATGGTTCAAACATTGTATCCTGAAGGCGGTGCCGTGTATCAGGATGACAATGCACCAATACACACAGCAAGACTGGTAAAAGATTGGTTTGATGAACATGAAAGTGAAGTTGAACATCTCCCATGGCCTGCACAGTCACCAGATCTAAATATTATTGAGCCACTTTGGGGTGTTTTGGAGAAGCGAGTCAGGAAACGTTTTCCTCCACCAGCATCACGTAGTGACCTGGCCACTATCCTGCAAGAAGAATGGCTTAAAATCCCTCTGACCACTGTGCAGGACTTGTATATGTCATTTCCAAGACTAATTGACGCTGTATTGGCCGCAAAAGGAGGCCCTACACCATACTAATAAATTATTGTGGTCTAAAACCAGGTGTTTCAGTTTCATTATCCAACCCCTACACCCCTCACATTTCTGCAAATATTTCATTATATCTTTTCATGGGACAACACTATAGACATGAAACTTGGATATAACTTAGAGTAGTCAGTGTACAACTTGTATAGCAGTGTAGATTTACTGTCTTCTGAAAATAACTCAACACACAGCCATTAATGTCTAAATGGCTGGCAACATAAGTGAGTACACCCCACAGTGAACATGTCCAAATTGTGCCCAAAGTGTCAATATTTTCTGTGACCACCATTATTATCCAGCACTGCCTTAACCCTCCTGGGCATGGAATTCACCAGAGCTGCACAGGTTGCTACTGGAATCCTCTTCCACTCCTCCATGATGACATCACGGAGCTGGTGGATGTTAGACACCTTGAACTCCTCCACCTTCCACTTGAGGATGCTCCACAGGTGCTCAATTGGGTTTAGTCCATCACCTTTACCTTCAGCTTCCTCAGCAAGGCAGTTGTCATCTTGGAGGTTGTGTTTGGGGTCGTTATCCTGTTGGAAAACTGCCATGAGGTCCAGTTTTCGAAGGGAGGGGATCATGCTCTGTTTCAGAATGTCACAGTACATGTTGAAATTCATGTTTCCCTCAATGAACTGCAGCTCCCCAGTGCCAGCAACACTCATGCAGCCCAAGACCATGATGCTACCACCACCATGCTTGACTGTAGGCAAGATACAGTTGTCTTGGTACTTCTCACCAGGGCGCCGCCACACATGCTGGACACCATCTGAGCCAAACAAGTTTATCTTGGTCTCGTCAGACCACAGGGCATTCCAGTAATCCATGTTCTTGGACTGCTTGTTTTCAGCAAACTGTTTGCGGGCTTTCTTGTGCGTCAGCTTCCTTCTGGGATGACGACCATGCAGACCGAGTTGATGCAGTGTGCGGCGTATGGTCTGAGCACTGACAGGCTGACCTCCCACGTCTTCAACCTCTGCAGCAATGCTGGCAGCACTCATGTGTCTATTTTTTAAAGCCAACCTCTGGATATGACGCCGAACACGTGGACTCAACTTCTTTGGTCGACCCTGGCGAAGCCTGTTCCGAGTGGAACCTGTCCTGGAAAACCGCTGTATGACCTTGGCCACCATGCTGTAGCTCAGTTTCAGGGTGTTAGCAATCTTCTTATAGCCCAGGCCATCTTTGTGGAGAGCAACAATTCTATTTCTCACATCCTCAGAGAGTTCTTTGCCATGAGGTGCCATGTTGAATATCCAGTGGCCAGTATGAGAGAATTGTACCCAAAACACCAAATTTAACAGCCCTGCTCCCCATTTACACCTGGGACCTTGACACATGACACCAGGGAGGGACAACGACACATTTGGGCACAATTTGGACATGTTCACTGTGGGGTGTACTCACTTATGTTGCCAGCTATTCAGACATTAATGGCTGTGCCTGTGTGTTGAGTTATTTTCAGAAGACAGTAAATCTACACTGCTATACAAGCTGTACACTGACTACTCTAACTTATATCCAAGTTTCATGTGTATAGTGTTGTCCCATGAAAAGATATAATGAAATATTTGCAGAAATGTGAGGGGTGTACTCACTTTTGTGATACACTGTATATATACTGTATATATACAGTATATATATACAGTATATATATACTGTATATATATACTGTATATACATGGTGCAGTAGAGATATATGGTGCAGTAGATGTGTTTATAAGCTGATAGTTTATATGATTGTAATTTCTAAGGTGATGTGAGGTGAGGTGTGTGTATCAGGTAGTTGTTAGAGTAGAAGTGGATGTGTGTTGCAGTGTGTAGAGTTATTAAAAGTGTGAGGACGATGATTAGTGCCCAGTAATCCCATCAAGAAGCTTTTAGTGGTTTTATCTCTGAGAGCTGGACAGAACTGAGGCTGCACGCTAAACCACATTATAATCACTCCATAGGGAGCCTACAGCTCTCAGCTCCAGTCTTATACACGTCCTCTTTTATTACATTGAAGAGCTGTTCAGGAAACCACACACTCTATCTCACACACACACACTCACAAATACACATCTACATACACACACACACACACACACACACATCTACACACATACACACCTACACAATTACACGTCCTCTTTTATTACATTGAAGAGCTGTTCAGGAAACCACACTCTATCTCACACACACACACTCACACATACACATCTACATACACACACACACACATTTACACAATTACAAAATTACACGTCCTCTTCTATTACATTAAAGAGCTGTTCAGGAAACCACACACTATCTCACACACTTTACACACACACACACATACACATCTACATAAACACACACACACACCTACACAAATATACATCTACATATATACACACACACACCTACACAAATATACGTCCTCTTCTATTACGTTTAAGAGCTGTTCAGGAAACCACATGCTCACACACACACTTACACACATACACATGAACACACACACGTACACAAATACACATGTACACACACCCACGCACATACACATACACACACACACCCCCATATGTACATATACTTGCACACATATACACGTACACCTACACACATGCACAAACCCACACACACATACTCATGTGCACACACCCACACATATACACCCTTATGTACATACACACATAGGCATGCATACACATACCCACCTTGTTGTACATATACATACACACTCACACACATACTCACTTATATATGTATATAATAATATACTTATATATTATGTATGTAAATATGTACATACACACACACATACATAAACTGACCCATATGTACATACTGTACACACACATGCACACACACATGTACATACACACATACTCACCCATATGTACACACATGCACACACATACTCAATCAAATGTACAAACACACACACACACACACACACACACACATACTCAATCATATGTACAAACACACACACACTCAATCATATGTACAAACACACACACACACACACATACTCAATCATATGTACAAACACACACACATACTCAATCATATGTACAAACACACACACATGCACACACATACTCACCCATATGTACATACACACACACATACTCAATCATATGTACATACACACACACATACTCACTCATATGTACATACACACACACATACTCACCCATATGTACATACACACACACATGCACACACATACTCACCTATATGTACATACACACACACATGCACACACATACACCTATATGTACATACACAGACACATACTCACCTACTGTATATGTACATACACACACACATGCACACACATACTCACCCATATGTACATGCACACACACATACTCACCTATATGTACATACACACACACATGCACACACATACTCACCCATATGTACATGCACACACACATACTCACCTATATGTACATACACACACACATACTCACCTATATGTACATACACACACACATACTCACCCATAAGTACATACACACACACATGCACACACATACTCACCCATATGTACATGCACACACACATACTCACCTATATGTACATACACACACACATGCACACACATACTCACCCATATGTACATGCACACACACATACTCACCTATATGTACATACACACACACATACTCACCTATATGTACATACACACACACATGCACACACATACTCACCTATATATACATACACACACACATACTCATCCAAATGTACATACACACACACATGCACACATATACTCACCTATATATACATACACACACACATACTCACCTATATATACATACACACACACATACTCACCCATATGTACATACACACACACATACTCATCCAAATGTACATACACACAAACATGCACACACATACTCACCTATATGTACATACAAACACACATACTCATCCAAATGTACATACACACACACATGCACACACATACTCACCTATATATACATACACACACACATACTCACCTATATGTACATACACACACACATACTCATCCAAATGTACATACACACAAACATGCACACACATACTCACCTATATGTACATACAAACACACATACTCATCCAAATGTACATACACACACACATGCACACACATACTCACCTATATGTACATACAAACACACATACTCATCCAAATGTACATACACACACACATGCACACACATACTCACCTATATATACATACACACACACATACTCACCTATATGTACATACACACACACATACTCACCTATATGTACATACACACACATATTCACCCATATGTACATACACACACACATACTCACCTATATGTACATACACACACACATACTCACCTATATGTACATACACACACACATGCACACACATACTCACCTATATGTACACACATGCACACACATACTCAATCATATGTACAAACACACACACACATATACTCAATCATATGTTCAAACACACACACACACACATACTCAATCATATGTACAAACACACACACACACACACACACACACATACTCAATCATATGTACATACACACACACATACACACACATACTCACCCATATGTACATACTGTGCACACACACATACTCACCCATATGTACATACACACACACATACTCACCCATATGTACATACACACACACACATACTCACCCATATGTACACACACACACACATACTCACCCATATGTACATACACACACATGCACACACATACTCACCTATATGTACACACATGCACACACATACTCAATCATATGTACAAACACACACACACACACACATACTCAATCATATGTACATACACACACACACACACATACTCAATCATATGTACAAACACACACACACACACACATACTCAATCATATGTACAAACACACACACACACACACACACATACTCAATCATATGTACATACACACACACACACACACTCAATCATATGTACAAACACACACACACACACACACATACTCAATCATATGTACATACACACAAACACACACATACTCACCTATATGTACATACACACACACATACTCACCCATATGTACATACACACACACATACTCACCTATATGTACATACACACACACATGCACACACATGTTCACCTATATGTACATACACACACACATGCACACACATACTCACCTATATGTACATACACACACACATGCACACACACGTTCACCTATATGTACATACACACACACATGCACACACATACTCACCCATATGTACATACTGTGCACACACACACATACTCACCCATATGTACATACACACACACATACTCACCTATATGTACATACACACACACATGCACACACATTCTCACCCATATGTACATACTGTGCACACACACATACTCACCCATATGTACAAACACACACACATACTCACCCATACGTACATACACACACACATACTCACCCATATGTACAGTACATACACACACACATACTCACCCATATGTACATACACACACATACTCACCCATATGTACATACACACACACATACTCACCCATATGTACATACACACACACATACTCACCTATATGTACATACACACACACATACTCACCCATATGTACATACACACACACATACTCACCCATATGTACAGTACATACACACACAAATACTCACCTATATGTACATACACACACATGCACACACATTCTCACCCATATGTACATACTGTGCACACACACATACTCACCCATATGTACAGTACATACACACACACATACTCACCCATATGTACATACACACACATACTCACCCATATGTACATACACACACACATACTCACCCATATGCACATACACACACACATACTCACCCATATGTACATACACACACACATACTCACCCATATGTACATACACACACATACTCACCTATATGTACATACACACACACATACTCACCTATATATACATACACACACACATACTCACCCATATGTACATACACACACATACTCACCCATATGTACATACACACACACATACTCACCCATATGCACATACACACACACATACTCACCCATATGTACATACACACACACATACTCACCCATATGTACATACACACACATACTCACCTATATGTACATACACACACACATACTCACCCATATGTACATACACACACATACTCACCTATATGTACATACACACACACATACTCACCTATATATACATACACACACACATACTCACCCATATGTACATACACACACATACTCACCCATATGTACATACACACACACATACTCACCCATATGCACATACACACACACATACTCACCCATATGTACATACACACACACATACTCACCTATATGTACATACACACACACATACTCACCTATATATACATACACACACACATACTCACCCATAAGTACATACACACACACATACTCACCCATAAGTACATACACACACACATGCACACACATACTCACCTATATGTACATACACACACACATACTCACCCATATGTACATACACACAAACATGCACACACATACTCACCTATATGTACATACAAACACACATACTCATCCAAATGTACATACACACACATACTCACCCATATGTACATACACACACACATACTCACCTATATGTACATACACACACACATACTCACCTATATATACATACACACACACATACTCACCCATATGTACATACACACACACATACTCACCCATAAGTACATACACACACACATGCACACACATACTCACCTATATGTACATACACACACACATACTCACCCATATGTACATACACACAAACATGCACACACATACTCACCTATATGTACATACAAACACACATACTCATCCAAATGTACATACACACACACATGCACACACATACTCACCTATATATACATACACACACACATACTCACCTATATGTACATACACACACACATACTCACCTATATGTACATACACACACATATTCACCCATATGTACATACACACACACATACTCACCTATATGTACATACACACACACATACTCACCTATATGTACATACACACACACATGCACACACATACTCACCTATATGTACACACATGCACACACATACTCAATCATATGTACAAACACACACACACATATACTCAATCATATGTTCAAACACACACACACACACATACTCAATCATATGTACAAACACACACACACACACACACACACACATACTCAATCATATGTACATACACACACACATACACACACATACTCACCCATATGTACATACTGTGCACACACACATACTCACCCATATGTACATACACACACACATACTCATATGTACATACACACACACACATACTCACCCATATGTACACACACACACACATACTCACCCATATGTACATACACACACATGCACACACATACTCACCTATATGTACACACATGCACACACATACTCAATCATATGTACAAACACACACACACACACACATACTCAATCATATGTACATACACACACACACACACATACTCAATCATATGTACAAACACACACACACACACACATACTCAATCATATGTACAAACACACACACACACACACATACTCAATCATATGTACAAACACACACACACACACACACACATACTCAATCATATGTACATACACACACACACACACACTCAATCATATGTACAAACACACACACACACACACATACTCAATCATATGTACATACACACAAACACACACATACTCACCTATATGTACATACACACACACACATACTCACCCATATGTACATACACACACACATACTCACCTATATGTACATACACACACACATGCACACACATGTTCACCTATATGTACATACACACACACATGCACACACATACTCACCTATATGTACATACACACACACATGCACACACACGTTCACCTATATGTACATACACACACACATGCACACACATACTCACCCATATGTACATACTGTGCACACACACACATACTCACCCATATGTACATACACACACACATACTCACCTATATGTACATACACACACACATGCACACACATTCTCACCCATATGTACATACTGTGCACACACACATACTCACCCATATGTACAAACACACACACATACTCACCCATATGTACATACACACACACATACTCACCCATATGTACAGTACATACACACACACATACTCACCCATATGTACATACACACACATACTCACCCATATGTACATACACACACACATACTCACCCATATGTACATACACACACACATACTCACCTATATGTACATACACACACACATACTCACCCATATGTACATACACACACACATACTCACCCATATGTACAGTACATACACACACAAATACTCACCTATATGTACATACACACACATGCACACACATTCTCACCCATATGTACATACTGTGCACACACACATACTCACCCATATGTACAGTACATACACACACACATACTCACCCATATGTACATACACACACATACTCACCCATATGTACATACACACACACATACTCACCCATATGCACATACACACACACATACTCACCCATATGTACATACACACACACATACTCACCCATATGTACATACACACACATACTCACCTATATGTACATACACACACACATACTCACCTATATATACATACACACACACATACTCACCCATATGTACATACACACACATACTCACCCA
Organism: Trichomycterus rosablanca; assembly: GCF_030014385.1. NCBI lineage: Eukaryota > Metazoa > Chordata > Actinopteri > Siluriformes > Trichomycteridae > Trichomycterus > Trichomycterus rosablanca. Next base: position 46,922,111 of record NC_085989.1, on the reverse strand, counting down.
TATGTACATACACACACACATACTCACCCATATGCACATACACACACACATACTCACCCATATGTACATACACACACACATACTCACCCATATGTACATACACACACATACTCACCTATATGTACATACACACACACATACTCACCCATATGTACATACACACACATACTCACCTATATGTACATACACACACACATACTCACCTATATATACATACACACACACATACTCACCCATATGTACATACACACACATACTCACCCATATGTACATACACACACACATACTCACCTATATATACATACACACACACATACTCACCCATATGTACATACACACACATACTCACCCATATGCACATACACACACACATACTCACCCATATGTACATACACACACACATACTCACCTATATGTACATACACACACACATACTCACCTATATATACATACACACACACATACTCACCCATAAGTACATACACACACACATGCACACACATACTCACCTATATGTACATACACACACACATACTCACCCATATGTACATACACACACACATACTCACTCATATGTACATACACACACACATACTCACCCATATGTACAGTACATACACACACATACTCACCTATATGTACATACACACACACATACTCACCTACAGTGTATCACAAAAGTGAGTACACCCCTCACATTTCTACAAATATTTTATTATATCTTTTCATGGGACAACACTATAGACATGAAACTTGGATATAACTTAGAGTAGTCAGTGTACAACTTGTATAGTAGTGTAGATTTACTGTCTTCTGAAAATAACTCAACACACAGCCATTAATGTCTAAATGGCTGGCAACATAAGTGAGTACACCCCACAGTGAACATGTCCAAATTGTGCCCAAAGTGTCAATATTTTGTGTGACCACCATTATTATCCAGCACTGCCTTAACCCTCCTGGGCATGGAATTCACCAGAGCTGCACAGGTTGCTACTGGAATCCTCTTCCACTCCTCCATGATGACATCACGGAGCTGGTGGATGTTAGACACCTTGAACTCCTCCACCTTGCACTTGAGGATGCGCCACATGTGCTCAATTGGGTTTAGTCCATCACCTTTACCTTCAGCTTCCTCAGCAAGGCAGTTGTCATCTTGGAGGTTGTGTTTGGGGTCGTTATCCTGTTGGAAAACTGCCATGAGGCCCAGTTTTCGAAGGGAGGGGATCATGCTCTGTTTCAGAATGTCACAGTACATGTTGGAATTCATGTTTCCCTCAATGAACTGCAGCTCCCCAGTGCCAGCAACACTCATGCAGCCCAAGACCATGATGCTACCACCACCATGCTTGACTGTAGGCAAGATACAGTTGTCTTGGTACTTCTCACCAGGGCGCCGCCACACATGCTGGACACCATCTGAGCCAAACAAGTTTATCTTGGTCTCGTCAGACCACAGGGCATTCCAGTAATCCATGTTCTTGGACTGCTTGTCTTCAGCAAACTGTTTGCGGGCTTTCTTGTGCGTCAGCTTCCTTCTGGGATGACGACCATGCAGACCGAGTTGATGCAGTGTGCGGCGTATGGTCTGAGCACTGACAGGCTGACCTCCCACGTCTTCAACCTCTGCAGCAATGCTGGCAGCACTCATGTGTCTATTTTTTAAAGCCAACCTCTGGATATGACGCCGAACACGTGGACTCAACTTCTTTGGTCGACCCTGGCGAAGTCTGTTCCGAGTGGAACCTGTCCTGGAAAACCGCTGTATGACCTTGGCCACCATGCTGTAGCTCAGTTTCAGGGTGTTAGCAATCTTCTTATAGCCCAGGCCATCTTTGTGGAGAGCAACAATTCTATTTCTCACATCCTCAGAGAGTTCTTTGCCATGAGGTGCCATGTTGAATATCCAGTGGCCAGTATGAGAGAATTGTACCCAAAACACCAAATTTAACAGCCCTGCTCCCCATTTACACCTGGGATCTTGACACATGACACCAGGGAGGGACAACGACACATTTGGGCACAATTTGGACATGTTGACTGTGGGGTGTACTCACTTATGTTGCCAGCTATTTAGACATTAATGGCTGTGTGTTGAGTTATTTTCAGAAGACAGTAAATCTACACTGCTATACAAGCTGTACACTGACTACTCTAAGTTATATCCAAGTTTCATGTCTATAGTGTTGTCCCATGAAAAGATATAATGAAATATTTGCAGAAATGTGAGGGGTGTACTCACTTTTGTGATACACTGTATATATACATACACACACACATACTCACCCATATGTACATACACACACACACATACTCACCCATATGTACATACACACACACACATACTCACCCATATGTACATACACACACATACTCACCCATATGTACATACACACACACATACTCACCCATATGTACATACACACACACATACTCACCCATATGTACAGTACATACACACACACATACTCACCCATATGTACATACACACACATACTCACCCATATGTACATACACACACACATACTCACCCATATGTACATACACACACACATACTCACCCATATGTACATACACACACACATACTCACCCATATGTACATACACACACACATACTCACCTATATGTACATACACACACACATACTTACCTATATATACATACACACACACATACTCACCCATATGTACATACACACACACATACTCACCCATATGTACATACACACACACATGCACACACATGTTCACCTATATGTACATACACACACACATGCACACACATACTCACCTATATGTACATACACACACACATACTCACCCATATGTACATACACACACACATGCACACACATACTCACCTATATGTACATACACACACACATACTCACCCATATGTACATACACACACACATACTCACCCATATGTACATACACACACACATGCACACACATACTCACCCATATGTACATACTGTGCACACACACATACTCACCCATATGTACATACTGTGCACACACACATACTCACCCATATGTACATACACACACACATGCACACACATATGTACATACTGTGCACACACACATACTCACCCATATGTACATACACACACACATACTCACCCATATGTACATACTGTGCACACACACATACTCACCCATATGTACATACACACACACATACTCACCTATATGTACATGCACACACACATACTCACCTATATGTACATACACACACACATACTCACCTATATGTACATACACACACATGCACACACATACTCACCCATATGTAAATACTGTGCACACACATGCACACACATACTCACCCATATGTACATACACACACATACTCACCCATATGTACACACACACACACATACTCACACATACTCACCCATATGTACATACACATACTCACCCATGTGCACATACACACACATACTCACCTATATGTACATACACACACACATGCACACACATACTCACCCATATGTACAGTACATACTGTGCACACACACATACTCACCCATATGTACATTCACACACATGCACACACACTAACCCATATGTACATACTGTGCATACACACACATACTTACCCATATGTACATGCACACACATACTCACCCATATGTACACACACACACACACATGCACACACATACTCACCCATATGTACATACTGTGCACACACACACATACTTACCCATATGTACATACACACACATACTCACCCATGTGTATTAAGTGTACCAATGGTTATTGATGATTGGTGCTGTTACACAATGGTTAGGAGTAAATTGAAACAGTAAATAAATAAATGGCATGGCAGGTGGGCATTATATTGTAATCGGCGCCTCATTGCCGAGCTGTTATGGACTGTGTACAGTTTATTACAGATACTCAGTTGATGAGGTGGGTGGGGGCAGTTTATTCTGTTACAGTCTACAAAAGCCACTCAGAAGTCAAATACAAAGCAAAAGCGTTGTTTTGTTAGTGATAAATGTAACCTGATGCAGTTGTGTGTGTTTGTGTGTGCGTGAGTGTGTGTATCCATGGAAAACAGGACAAAGGAAGCATGCGAGGGGTGGAGTGATACTATCAAACAAAAAAAGTCAACAGGGAGAAGATGGCAAGGTGGCACGGCTGCTAAAGTACAAGAGACTCGAGTCCTGAGGGTCATGTCTATCATGTCTGTTTATCATGTCTGTGGGTTTCCTCCAGGTTCCTCTTTTTGGCTGAGTGCCACCCTGCCTCGAGCTCAGGAGTAAAAAATATCAAACATTTTTACTACCTACTAAACACAGCTGTAAAATGAAAGCAGTGAATATGAGCAATGAAGCGTTTACGGTTTTGTAAATGGGTGGTTCAGCAACATTTAACCCCCCCACCCAACCACACACCCACATATACACAAGCAGAGTGGATTTTCCAGTTTGACAGATTTGAACTGGAACCTAGACGTCATCACGAGCGCACACAGATTTGAACTTGTGCCCTGCATAACAAGGGTAACCACATAAACATTTATAACTTCTTCATAAGCCTTACATAAAAATACATGAAGCAATGCTGGAGGACTTATGAAAGGCTTATGTCCAAACTCAGAAGCATACTTGACTGTAAACAGTTGATAACACTGAGTTAGAAATAAAGGACACCTGAAAACTGCACTTCTAACTGCAGGCATGAAAATCATCCCCTTAATTGAAGATACATTGTGCACTTTTACACCCCTCCCCCCCCAGTACTTGGTGGTAAATCATTTTGCCTTGATATAACCTCTAAAAAGTGATTTCAGAAGGTTCTAACAACCCTCTGACTCTCTCTTGTGGAGTCTTCATCCATTCTTCTGCTGTAAATGTTAGGGGGTCTGCTTCCTTCCTTTTAGGCGCCCGTTATCACCATTCCCTAATCCTCGCCGTTGCGAGGTAATTTGGTCTAGGACTGGCGATCCAGCGACCGGGGTTCGCGGCTCGCGTTTTTGTCTTGTACTTTTGTCTTTATTTTCTCTGTTTACTCTTCTGTTTCAGCCAAGACGTCTTCGGCAGCGTTCGGGGTTCCCGAATTGTTTTTGTTGCTTATTTTATCTCTTTGATTATTTATTATTGTTTTATTTAATAAAAAATTTTTCTGTTACTCCGCGTTTTGGGTCCTCCCTCTCTGCACACATCGTAACAGTAAAAGCTTCAAGCTCATTGAGGTTTGACAGCTTTCATGCTTTCTTTAAACCCCACGATTTTCTATGGATTTAAATCTGGAGACTAAAAGATCCACTCCAAGATATTCCAGGACTAATTCCTTATTCAAGCTTTGATTGACCAGGAAGTTTGCTTGGGATCAGTGTCTTGCTGGAAGGTCCAAATATCACCAAGGTTCAGTTTCACCACAGAGAGCAGAACATTCCTTCTTACAATGCTTTAATATTTTTTGTGAATCCATGTTGCCAGTCCCTGCAGCAGAAAAACATCCTCATATCATTACTGACCTCTTCCATGTTTGACCAACTTGAGAGACTCTTCTTCTGGTCATAAACCTCATCTTTCTTGCACAAGACAAACCACAGAACCATATAACCAAACAGTTCCAGTTTTGATTGTAACTCAATAGAACTGTGTACTAGAACCCTGCATGCCTATCCAAATTCCTTCTGGTGTATTCCAGTCAACACTTCCTGCACTTCAAGAGTGCAGAGACAGGGACGAGTCTGCGACTCGAGTCTAAGTCACACGTAAGTCACACACACAGCGACTTCGGACTCGTTTCAAATGACTCTGACTCAACTCATGACTCGCAAAAAATGACTTGTAAACAACAAAAGTCAGCATGTGTTAACATTAGTTAAGTGTGAAAATTATATATATATATATATATATATATACAGTATATATATACAGTGTATCACAAAAGTGAGTACACCCCTCACATTTCTGCAAATATTTCATTATATCTTTTCATGGGACAACACTATAGACATGAAACTTGGATATAAGTTAGAGTAGTCAGTGTACAGCGTGTATAGCAGTGTAGATTTACTGTCCTCTGAAAATAACTCAACACACAGCCATTAATGTCTAAATAGCTGGCAACATAAGTGAGTACACCCCACAGTGAACATGTCCAAATTGTGCCCAAATGTGTCGTTGTCCCTCCCTGGTGTCATGTGTCAAGGTTCCAGGTGTAAATAGGGAGCAGGGCTGTTAAATTTGGTGTTTTGGGTACAATTCTCTCATACTGGCCACTGGATATTCAACATGGCACCTCATGGCAAAGAACTCTCTGAGGATGTGAGAAATAGAATTGTTGCTCTCCACAAAGATGGCCTGGGCTATAAGAAGATTGCTAACACCCTGAAACTGAGCTACAGCATGGTGGCCAAGGTTATACAGCGGTTTTCCAGGACAGGTTCCACTCGGAACAGGCTTCGCCAGGGTCGACCAAAGAAGTTGAGTCCACGTGTTCGGCGTCATATCCAGAGGTTGGCTTTAAAAAATAGACACATGAGTGCTGCCAGCATTGCTGCAGAGGTTGAAGACGTGGGAGGTCAGCCTGTCAGTGCTCAGACCATACGCCGCACACTGCATCAACTCGGTCTGCATGGTCGTCATCCCAGAAGGAAGCTGACGCACAAGAAAGCCAGCAAACAGTTTGCTGAAAACAAGCAGTCCAAGAACATGGATTACTGGAATGCCCTGTGGTCTGACGAGACCAAGATAAACTTGTTTGGCTCAGATGGTGTCCAGCATGTGTGGCGGCGCCCTGGTGAGAAGTACCAAGACAACTGTTTCTTGCCTACAGTCAAGCATGGTGGTGGTAGCATCATGGTCTTGGGCTGCATGAGTGTTGCTGGCACTGGGGAGCTGCGGTTCATTGAGGGAAACATGAATTCCAACATGTACTGTGACATTCTGAAACAGAGCATGATCCCCTCCCTTCGAAAACTGGGCCTCATGGCAGTTTTCCAACAGGATAACGACCCCAAACACAACCTCCAAAATGACAACTGCCTTGCTGAGGAAGCTGAAGGTAAAGGTGATGGACTAAACCCAAATGAGCACCTGTGGCGCATCCTCAAGTGGAAGGTGGAGGAGTTCAAGGTGTCTAACATCCACCAGCTCCATAATGTCATCATGGAGGAGTGGAAGAGGATTCCAGTAGCAACCTGTGCAGCTCTGGTGAATTCCATGCCCAGGAGGGTTAAGGCAGTGCTGGATAATAATGGTGGTCACACAAAATATTGACACGTTGGGCACAATTTGGACATGTTCACTGTGGGGTGTACTCACTTATGTTGCCAGCCATTTAGACATTAATGGCTGTGTGTTGAGTTATTTTCAGAAGACAGTAAATCTACACTGCTATACAAGTTGTACACTGACTACTGTAAGTTATATCCAAGTTTTATTTCTATAGTGTTGTCCCATGAAAAGATATAATAAAATATTTGCAGAAATGTGAGGGGTGTACTCACTTTTGTGATACACTGTATATATATATATGATCCGACATAATTCTGATCGTGTCATTTTCTGCTCTCTAATAACGGAGCGGCCGTCTTAACCCACAACGCACGCAATGGCTAAATATTCCAGCCAGCTTCCGGCAAAGTGATGAAGCGTCTCTTCCTACTCCCTCTTTGGATTGGAATCTAATTAAAAGTGGTGGAATATCCGCCGCTCAGGTGGCGCAGCGGTAAAAAGAAACGCGCTGCAACCAGGGCTGGATTCTGAGAGCGTGGTATCGAATTCTGCCTTGCTTTACCGGTTCGAAGCTGAGTGGCTATATGAGCAACGATTGGCCGGTTGCTCATGTGGGGGGTGGGACAAAGAACCGGATGTGGGTCTCTCTCTGTCAGAATGCGATTGCGTTCTCTGCCGGCTGATTGGAGGCGCTTACACAGAGATGGGAGAGGGTGCCCTTAGGGTGTGTCTCTCCGCATGCAACGCTAGGTGGCGCCAAACTCGTCAATGTGTGGGTGGCAAAGATGCATCTGGCTGCTGCTCGTGTTTCGGAGGGGATATGGGTTAGCTTCGATCTCCTCCGTCAGGGCAGGGTTCGGCATAGACAGAGAGGAAGCATGATGCTAATTGAACAATTGGATGCGCTAAAAAGGGGAGAAAAAGGGGTAAAAAAAAAAAAAAGTGGTGGAATATCCTATGTAGTGCACTTCACTGGAACAGCTGGTGTGAATGAAACGCTCCTACAGAATTGGTGCTAATGGTTGACAGACCACTTTCTGAACCAATCAGATCTTCTGATTGTAATTTTTAGTAAGAAATGCTGTTATTTGCATTTATTTAGTTTGAAGCGTCACACAGATGATGTGTCAATGAAACGCTTGATTGGCTTTCTAACGAGTTCATGTTTTACTTCACAACCGGGAAAAGTTTGGAGGTTTTTAATTATAAGCACATTTACAAAATAACGGATTATATTTCTAATGGAACAACAAATGGTTATAAATTTAATAGCATCTGGAACAAGGTAAGGTAAGCAGTGGTTATGATTTTTTGCTGTGTTTTGGCCGCTGTACCGTGATTTGCAATGAAAACAAAACATCAGTTTAAGCTTTTAACTGGTACCTAGGAAAGTTAAGGCACGAAGTAAAACGGCAAAATACAGTCGCTAATCTGTTGTTGTTTTTTAATCTGAACTTACAGATTATTTGTTTATTTCTATGCTACATTTCCAATATATGTTTTGTGTAGATTATATTGACTCGTGACTTGACTCTGGCCTAAAGACTCGTGATTGACTCAGACTCTAGCTTAAACACTCGTGACTTGACTCAGACTCTAGCCTAAAGACTCGTGACTTGACTCAGACTCTAGCCTAAAGACTCGTGACTTGACTCAGACTCTAGCCTAAAGACTCGTGACTTGACTCAGACTCTAGCCTAAAGACTTGTGACTTGACTCGGACTCGTATTTTGTGACTTGTGAACATCTCTGCAAGAGTGGCATGCATTATGACTGAGCCACTAACAAAAAAAGAGGACAATAGCAAATAAATAAAAAACAGTAATATTACAAAAACAGTAATAACATCTACAGCCTGCAACAGAGAAAGCGGACAGAACAGGGATAGTGCAGAACTTAGAACTGGTTGTCACAATAAAAATAAAGATAGGGAACCCTCAGAACCAGCCATGATGCACAAGTAGCACCCCAACCTCAAAAACTGGCACAGGCGGGGTCCATGCCAGAAGATGCCTGACACCAGGTGAGTTCCAGGAAAGAGATAAATAAGTATGCTGTCCTCCCATGTTAGAGGTAAATCAGACTGGACAGAGCTGCCCTTCAGAGAAATAGCATGTTTTCCAACAGAAAGAAAGAAACCGTGATATATAGAAAAACTCCCACCTGGAGCAAATTAATGCTTATGAGGCGCCTCCATGCCCCTTCTGCTGGCCAAAATAGCTACGCAGAAGGACACGACTTTTAACATGGCTCACTGCTAAACTCATTCAACAAGTGATTAGCACAGATGTAGGAATTGTTCAAATAATACGCTTCTTAACTTCACACATACTAAAGATATTTATTAATTTTTATTTACAAACAGTAACGTCATCAACAGCATCATCACTGACAGGTCTTTTAATTCCTTCACAAACACCCTTAAATAAAGTGCACTGATTAAAGAAAAAACAACAGTTCTGTTTCTTAAAGTATCTTCATCATCTTCAGGTCATTTTCACTCTTGTGTACGTTTAAACCGTTCGGCAAATGGTCGTATCCAAAGCAACTTACATTTGTGACAGAATACATTGCAAGCCACTCGCTCAGAGGTCCAACAGTGGCAACTTGACTTGCCTTTGGTAAAGGTGAACCAGTGACCTTCCGATGAACAGTACAGTGTCTTAATTGCTGAGCTGGCATTGCCCAGATCTACATCAGGGTCCGACTCTGGTTTTGTTTGTGTGGGGATGACACAGTTGCAGGATCATGTTTACAGAGACAAAGTCCATCCGAAACCCGGCTTGACTGAGTGACTTACACATGAGTCTAATGTAAAGGCAAGTTATGAAAAACACTAATTATTTAGTGACGAAAATAAACCCGGACGTGGCAACAGACTCTTATACATACCAACACATTACAACTAAACTTTAATTACATTCTTTATTAAAGGTTGCATTGCTTCAAAAAATTGCTTTATTTTATGTATTAGACACTAATATTTAATTGCAGAAAGACAGTCGTCCTTTTATTATCGTCAGGTTATGTTCACTTATACCCCTTTTCCACCGACGCGGTTCTGGTTCCGTTCCGGTTCCCGAAATTGATTTTGAACCGGTTCCACGTGTTTCCACCAAAAGCGAACTTGCGTTCTAATCTGGCACCACAGAATACTGAGTTTTTCAGTGTGAACCGTGACATCATCTGTGGGCGTGTCACAGTGTAGAGGTTTGAGAAACTGCAAAACCACGTTTGCGCTGCACTTATTTACTCATATTTTAAAGTTCACCTGATTACATTTTGATCCAGTTCGCCGCTGATATTTGCTGATATTTTCAAAGCGATGAACTGTGTGATATAACGTGTTAAAAGTGACGCGGACAGTATAAACGCTTAACGTAAAAATAAAGCGTAACGTGGCTTGTTGTACTAAAACAATGACCGATGAATTTGGGCAGCACAGAGCACTTATAACCTGTAATAACGAAGAGAAATGTAGTGTTTCTGTGTCGTACTTTTAGTACATTGTGCCATGTTATGCTTTATTTAGGTGAAGCTTTTTGCGGATTCAGAACCCCGAGCTGCATAAACAGCACACGTGAAGTTAATACGGCTAAACACAGATACATGTGAAGCTTTTAGACTGGATTTGATGGTTATTTCACAAAGATGTTTGTTCGTGTCATGGAACTTTAGTGATGTTTTATCGCTCAAGCCGAGCGCTGAGCAAATCGGCTATTTATGCCGAGAGTCACGGTCAAAGCGAAGCGCAAAACGCTTCTCACATCAATGAACTAAAGAAAACAACAATTGTGACAAACACGTCTACGTCTTCTAATCACCAATAGTTGAGCGATGCTTTTTGTATAAAAATGAACATCTGTAACAACAGCACCACTGCTCACAGGTAATCTACATGCTCTGCCATCAAGTTACTACTCTTTACTTTTGTTGTGTAATGCCCACTGTTGATTATGCAGGTTTGGTTCTTTACAAAACACCAAGGTTAGAAGAAACCTGAACAGAACCGGTTCAAGAACCGGTTTTGGTGGAAAAGCCCTATTAGTGTCCTTTTACACAGAGAGTTAAACACAGAGAGTCCATAATAAACCCAGCTCACCTTTAAAATGTGATGTTAATGTACACGAAGTAACATAAGGGCAGATGGAATGCCTTTATTTATGCATTTCTTTCTAATCTCCCAATTTAGCTGCTGGGAACCCCGATTGTGTCCTAGGAGGATATATTTGCTTGACATGCGCTCCCTTCAACGTGTGCACGGTCCACCGAACCATTCTTATTCACCCGTGAGGCCAGTCTCACGCATGGAGAGTCATGCGCTGATCTCCGCTCCTGTGCAGGCACCTCGACTACTAACCAGGGTCCTTACACAGCATCGAAGACCCCGTCTCCTTTTTAGTCTGGTCTTTTCCCACCCATCAGACTAGTGGCCAATTGTGCCTGTTGGGGCGCCCAGCTGATAGCAGCTGGTAGCAGAGCTCAGATTCAAACTCTGAGAGGTCAGTGTGCTAGCGGAATATCCCGCTGTGTTACCTGGGTGCCTATGGCATGCCTTTATTTGTATTTTGAAGATATATACACATGTACAGTACAATGAGATTCTTTATTTGCATATCTTCTCTGGAAGCTGGGGTCAGTTAATTATTCAAAGTTGTAGTTACTGGTGTTTAACCACATCATGGGTTCATAATTATTATATAAATATCAGACACTAATATGGAAGCATTTACAGTCTTTTTTCAGGTTATCATTTGTTGATTCAGTAAGCAATTTTCCATCAGTCCATCAATATGAAACCTAAAACTGAACGTATTGTGACCCATTCAGCCAATCACATCTCTCTATTTCCCTGATGTCAGATGATGTCGAATCCTTTCACACACTGGTGGTCTGAACCCAAACTCACATAAATCACATCCCAGATTTATTATTTAGGCAGAACAGAGAGCTCATCCAGGCTGTTTCAGATGTGCCATAACATACCAGATTCAAGATCTGGGTCTGAAACGAAGGAACGAGTGGCTTTAGGGTTTATGACACATTGTTTTTGTGATTACGCTCGAAGGAAGCTTGACACGTCATCCCAGTCCCAGTATAAATATAATTCATATTTATGAGTTCAGACCTCTCAGGCTGTTCAGCAGCAGCTTCCTGAAACAGACAGAAGTAGAAATATCAGTGTAGGTGTCAGTGGTGTGGAGAAAATATATCACATTCCTTCAAAGCATTCTCACTATACACTCTGTTTAAAATCAACAATCTCATAACCTGGGTAGAGACTTACCAGCCCTTTATATTCATTGTTTATCACTTAACAGCATTTTTTCTATATATATATTTCCTTTATGCATTTTCTTCCCTTTTTTCCCTTTTAGCGCGTCCAATTGCCCGATTGCGTCATGCTTCCTCTCCACCAATGCCGATCCCCGCTCTGATTGAGGAGAACGAAGCTAACCCACGCCCCCTCCGACACGTGGACAGCAGCCGTATGCATCTTCTCACCTACACTTTGACGAGTGCAGTGAGCTCAGCACTGTGTACGGAGAGACACACCCTGAGAGCACTCTTTTTTCATCTCTGTGCAGGCGCCACCAATCAGCCAGCAGAGGTCGTAATTGCACCAGTCTGACAGAGACAGACCCCGTTCGGCTTATTCCCGTTCTGGTTGTAATTATCCTTTGTAATTAGACAAAAATGATACATGAATATTGTATTTATCTGTGTATCATTAGTGTAAGTAAGTTACTTTTACTGTGTAGTTTGTTGTTTAAAGCTTTGAGTTTTATTTTTATGGAGTAACATGTAGCTGAGATCATTCTATTTTTAATGTAGCTAACCCGACCAGGAACAGTCCTAACTACGTCTGCTTTCGTCAATGCAACATCCACCTTAGTCAAATAGTCCGATGCCGTGTACGTGTTTACAGAAGGTTAAATTATGACACTTTAAATATTAAACTACTGTGTGTCTGAGCATCCTGATCATTCATTCTGACATATATTACTGTAGATGGTATTTACTGTACATACTGTTACATTCTACATTACATTTACATTTACACAAAATGACTGTCAGGAATCTGGAAGAACAAAAACCTGAGTACCAAGGTTACGTGAATTTCAGAAATCTGAACATGTAAAATGTCTGAATGTATTTGAGTCTGTCAGTAATCTGATTCCTGTGGTCTGTTTTCCACTGAGGTCAGATCATTACTGCTTAAAATCAATGAACGTTTGCTGATAATGAATCGATTTTATTTACAGACTTACAGTCAAGGTGAACTGGACAAGGTTCCTGCACATGAGGGACGGTTTGTGTATCATTCAGAGATCAGCTGACTTCACTACTACAATAATTTACATGTTCAGCATTAAGCAGTTGGGGGTCTTGCTCAATGGCCCAACAGTGGCAACCTGACAGTGGTGGGGCTTGAACCAGCAACCTTTTGATTACTAGTCCAGTACCTTAATCGTTAGGCTACAACTGCCACAAATAATAATAAAGGTAAACGATGCTAAAGTGGCAATCTGAGACAATTACTCACTCACTCACTTTCTTAACCGCTTATCCAATCAGGGTCGCGGGTAGGGGGGTGGGGGGTGGTTGTGCTGGAGCCTATCCTAGCTTTTCAATGGGCTCAAGGTACACAGTAACACCCTGGACGACCAGTCACCAGTCCATCGCAGGGCAGACACACATACACACACCCACATACATACACACACCCATTCACCTAAAGGGCAATTCAGTGTCTCCAATTAACCTGACAGTGGTGGGGCTTGAACCAGCGACCTTTTGATTACTAGTCCAGTACATATATAATAATACAGGTGAACAATGCTGTATTGCTGTGGCAATCTGAGAAAATAACTAACACACTCACTCACTCACTGAACCGCTTATCCAATTAGGCCCGCAAGGGGTCGCAGGGGGTGGAAGGGGGGGGATGGGGGTTGAAAACCGGAGCTCCCAGAGGAAACCCACGCAGACATGGGGAGAACATGCAAACTCTGCACAGAAAGGACCTGGACTGCTCTATCTGGGGATCGAACCCAGGACCTTCTTGCTGTGAGGCGACAGTGCTACCCACTGAGCCACCGTGCCACCCCTTCAATTACTGACTGTGAGTATGAAACGTATACATGTATAAGAACTGCTGTTATTTATTAGCAAATATAGACACAAAATGAGATGGGAGGATAGTTAGAGAGGCAAGAATTTCTCCAAGGATTCCAGCTGAAGATAGAAGCAGAGGCTGGTGGCAGTTCTGTGATCAGCGAGTTTCCAAATATGTAATCAGACCGGTACGTCAACAATCTTAAAGGCATTCAGGATGAAAGTTCTTCTTGTTATCCAACCACAAACGTAAAGCTAGATGCTACTGAATTTTAACTCGTCTGTCTGTCTGTCTGTCTGTCTGTCTGTCTGTCTGTCTGTCTGTCTGTCTGTCTGTCTGTCTATCTATCTATCTATCTATCTATCTATCTATCTATCTATCTATCTATCTATCTATCATCTATCTATCTTTCTGTCTGTCTGTCTGTCTGTCTGTCTGTCTATCTATCTATCTATCTATCTATCTATCTATCTATCTATCTATCTATCTATCTATCTATCTATCTATCTATCTTTCTGTCTGTCTGTCTATCTGTGTCTGTCTGTCTGTCTGTCTGTATATCTGTCTGTCTGTCTGTCTGTCTGTCTGTCTGCCTGTCTGTCTGTCTGTCTATCTATTTGTCTATTGATGTGTCTATCTATCTATCTATCTATCTATCTATCTATCTATCTATCTATCTATCTATCTATCTATCTATCTATCTATCTATCTATCTATCTATCTATGTGTGTCTGTCTGTCTGTCTGTCTATCTATCTCTTTGTCTGTCTATCTATCTATCTCTTTGTCTATCTATCTATCTATCTATCTATCTATCTATCTATCTATCTATCTATCTATCTATCTATCTATCTATCTATCTATCTATCTATCTATCTATCTATCTATCTATCTATGTGTGTCTGTCTGTCTGTCTATCTATCTCTTTGTCTGTCTGTCTATCTATCTATCTGTCTGTCTATATATCTATCTGTCTGTCAGTCTGTCCATCCGTCCGTCCGTCCGTCTTTCTGTCTGTCTGTCCGCCCGTCCGCCCGTGATTTTTATTTGATATTTTTCACCATGCTAAAACTGCATGTCAATGCAGGGACTCCATAAAGTACCAGGAGATCCTAAAAAATCTGCCTACCTCTGCCAAGTAGCAGGAAAATGAACCTAGAAGCATAAGAGCATGACAATCTGTCCACATAAAACTCACCTCCAAGACCAAACATTCAGTCCAATCCATACGCTTGTTCTGCGAGTCTCGTCCACGTCCTGATCCTCACCCTTCTCCCTAGTCTAGGAGCTGCTGGTAGGGCACTTTGATATTGCCCACGTACCAGAAGCTCCAGAAAATCAGGCTGAGGAAGATGACAAGTGGTCCGGAGAACACGAAGAAATCCCAGAAGCTGAGTGGGGCGAAGATGCCCAGCAGGAACAGGACGAGCCCAGCCACATCCAGAAGCAGGGCCAGGAGAAAGAAGCCGAAGCAGCGGCCTATGTACTTGGTGTAGCTCATGTCTCCGGCTCAGGATAATAATAATAAGCAGCACGTCTGATTCACCAACGCCTCATTCCTGCCCCCGTATAACGAGTCCCACAGTCAGGCGTCCTCGCCCGTCTGCTGACATCACGGCATGTGAGCCGCCGGATTCCTGACAGGTTTTAAAAAGCAGTCAGTCCGGCCTCTCTCATCATCCTGTCACACACCACTGACCTGCGTGTGTTTCATTCCTACACACACACACACACACACCTGAAGTGTGTCGAGTCCCTCAGGGGTGTGTTAGAGCAGGAAACACCCACACTGAAATCTGCAGAAAGGGGGTTTGGCATGTCAGGTGTATAAAACACAAACAATAGGAGGAAAGTTGTCAGACTGGAAAGTTCCCATGGCAGAGGAACACCCAACAGCACCTTTCAATGGGAAATGGAACACCATTAAAGGTACCCTGGTCAAAAAAGCGTTGGGATGCCGCTTCTGTTTATTAAAATCAGCCACAACAGTTGCTAACAGGTAAAAAACCCTATGAAGACATTAAGAAAAGCTCGGCCTAAAGTCCCAGTGAACAGCTCTGGAATGAACTGAAACATCAACTGAGGCTTTCTTGACCAACCATACAAATGCTTTTTTGACTGAATGGGCACAAATCCTCACAGACATACTCTAAAGTCTTGTAAGAAGCCTTCTCATAACAGTGGTTGTTGTTCTAGCTGAAAGGATCACATAGAAATCATTTTATTTAAATACTATTTGTTTTTGAAATGGGACATCCAACAAGCTCATGGTCAGGTGTCCAAATACTTATGAAATAATCCAAATAATAAGTCCAGCTACTAAATCCACCAATGAGTCCAGCTACTCGATCCACCAATGAGTCCAGCTACTCGATCCATCAATGAGTTCAGCTACTCTATTTACAAATGAATCCAGCTTCTAGATACAACAATGAGTCCAGCTACACCATCCACCAATGAGTCCAGCTACTCCATCCACCAATGAGTCCAACTACTCAATCCACCAATGAGTCCAACTACTCAATCCACAACTGAATGCAGCACAAATGAGTCCAGCTACTCGATCCACTAGAGTCCTGATACTCGATCCATCAATGAGTCCAGCTACTTGATTCATCAATGAGTCCAGCTACTTGATCCACCAATGAGTCCAGCTACTCAAGCCACCAATGAGTCCAACTACTTAATCCACAAATGAATCCAGCACAAATGAGTCCAGCTACTCGATCCACTAGAGTCCAGCTACTCGATCCACCAATGAGTCCAGCTACTCGATCCACCACTTTATTAGGAACACCTGTCTTAGCCAAACATTCAGTGATCATTTTACAAGCCAAACCTGCCATATAGAGGCACTGTCATCTGTTTGCTGCTCTGTAAACTCTGTCACTTCTCACAAGTGCAGCAATGCTGTTGGGGATTTTTAAATCCTGTGTTAACATACTGGCCTCTTTATTAGGAACACATACCCTATTAGCGCTGGTTGTAGGTTCATAGTAAGAGACACGATGTGCCTTAATCTTCCTCTAGTCTTTTATCAGTGGACACTTTCTGATCACAGGATACTGCTGGCTTTAAACTTTTGGTTGGATCACTATTCTTTTCCCGGCATTGGCACTGAGGTAAATAAAAACACTGATATACCTGCTATACTCATGCCAGAATAACACACAATACCATCAGTTCTGAGAATAATCCATTAGTCAAATAATATACAGTCATTAATATACAGTGATATGGGTCCCTTTTACAGTACAGTTAGTAACTGTATACCCAAAGTGCGCATCTATATGTAGGTGTAGCTTATAAAATGGCCAATACATGTACATCCCTCATGCAGGTGTTCCTAATAAAGTAAGTGTACAAGATTATATTAAATAACAAAAGTGGATTAAGGTTTAATTCTAAGTATGTATTAGTGTAATGCAGTGGCGAGTCGTGTATTTCACACCTAGGCCGTATTGGCGTATTGCCTAAATAAATCCACCTCTTAATAACATCATTATGGCTATAGAAACCATCAATATTATGCAGAAATGTAGTATAACGAGTCATTGCCTCACAGATAACTCAAGTAGCCAGAATAATGCCATTACTAAAGCAACAAACCCACATAGCACAACAAGTGTCCACTGTAGCCACAGCTGCGACACACATAAAATCACAATATTATTTTTAAAAAGACCATAAAATGCATTTTACTCACCAAAACTCCTGATTATTTGTACACAAAATCCATCCTCCTTTCTTTCCTTAAGAAAAGTTCAATTACCCTGTTGTATAGAGTATCAGTGCGCTGAAGTTTTAACAATAGGTCCTTTTCTATTGCCATCAATGCTAATGCTGAAAGTCAAGCCTGTCCTGTTGTATTTTTGGCATATGTTTTAATTCGCTGTAATAAATCAATTTCTTCTCCCCCTTCAGCCCTTGTGGGTTGATAAAACAGCCTAAATCAAGAAAAATATATTTTCGCGTGTACAAATCACTACAGATAAAGTTTGTTAAATCTGACACTTTATGTTCTTTAACCGTCCAATCAGAGGACTTAAAACGCCAACGTAATTGCATGCCTGCTAGATGGCCTTGGCAACGTCAACTCAAAATCTGATTGGTTAAAGTTTTATCAATGAATATTCATGGAAAAATATATTAAAACATAAGTCAGTGATTCTGACACTGTTTAGGCCAGCAGAGAAGGCCTTGCTGGCCCTCACAGTCCACCACTGGTGTAATTATTCATTCATTCATTCAGTGTCTTAACCGCTTATCCAATTATGGTCGCGTGGGGGGGGGGGGGGGGGGGTGCTGGAGCCTATCCCAGCCTTTCAATGGGCGCAAGGCACACAGTAACACCCTGGACGGGACGCCAGTCCATCGCAGGGCAGACAAACATACACACACACATTCATATATAGGGCAATTCATTGTATCCCATTAACCTGACTGCATGTTTTTGGACTGTGGGAGGAAACCGGAGCTCCCGGAGGAAACCCACACAGACACAGGAAGAACATGCAAACTCCACACAGGAAGGACCCGGACCACCCCGCCTGGGGATCGAACCCAGGACCTTCTTGCTGTGAGACGACAGTGCTACCCACCAAGCAACCGTGCCGCCCTAGTGTAATTAAGATAAAATAATTTAGGGTGATAGGAAATCAGAACTATCACACAGTGGACATACCCGGTCTCATGTTTCACCTCTATAGCACATTTTCACAATAATTTGCATTCACACTACCGGCCTGCACTCACACTCACTCTCAGTGTCACACAGTGTACAGCAGTGTCACCACTGCCACCTTGTGTACTTTCTATCTAACACACACACACACACACACACACACCAGTCCCTGATACACAGGCACTACGTACATCCCGCTCCAAATCATTAGGCATAAATACAAAATTGTTGCTCCTTGTGGAAAAGACTTTAACATGACTGCAGGGATTCGCTTCCATTCAGCCACTAGGACAAGTGGAGCTGGTTGTGAATGTTAGATGAAAACCCAAAGGTGGTCAGAGTTCCGAGCAGTCCGGTCAAGCTGCTTCTTACATTCAGGCGGGCTTTGTTCTCCTGGCATCTCACAAACCCAAATTTGTCTGCTCAATTGGCAAATCTGTCAAGTGGGATTAATTATTTACAGTCCATTGGTGGTGTGCTTTATACCCCTGGATTTAGTGCTTAGTGTGACACTCCTCAGTGTGACAAACAGTTTTATGCTGATCTTGCTTTGAGACAAATGTTTTATTTTTTTTTAACATGGTCATTGATCGCATCACAATGAACAATGTTTGTGTGTGTGACGTGCAGCGTAAAATAAAAGAGGAAAAATAAATGAATCTGAGCTGATTTGGCTATGCGAACAGCATGGATTGTTCTGTAGTGAGTAGGAGGTTATTAAATATTTTTTTGCAATGCAATGTTGGTGTTTTGTAGAGAACGATATGGTCAGAAATACTGTAAAACTTGTTTGTGCTGATGTATTCTGATATAAACTGTATTATGGCCCTGTCCCACCTTTTTACACTCCTTCACTGTGTTTCCCCCTCACCCTGTATCTTGCGTTCTCATTGGCTGTTCGACATAGCAGTCATTGCCAGTCGGGCAACTCGGATCCAGATATTTGACATGCTAGAAATCTCGCTTCGGTCGCCGAGTGCTCGGCGAGTACTCGGCAAGCCACTCGGATAGAGTTGTTAAAGAGTTCACACATAGCGATTGAGAGCCGAGTTTCCATCGCCGAGTGAACGCCGAGTTGCTCCCGAGCGCCGACCAGTCGGCGAGCAAAAATCAGGGCAAAAATCGTGTAGTGTGGACTAGGCATAAGGCATCAGTGGGGCAGTGGAAGCTCAGAAGTTAAAGTATTGGATTAGTAAGCAGAAGGTTGCTGGTTCAAACCCCACCACTGCCAAAGTTGCCACTGTTGGGCCCTTGACTTTCAACCCTCAATTGCTTAGACTGTATAAAAGCGTCTGCTAAATGTCTAAAATGTAAATGTAAAATTCTGTAACCGGGCAGCTGATGAGTGACTTCGGCAGTGAGTCGTGTCCTTCTGGGTTGGCATTTTGGGCTTCAGTAGAGAGGTGAGACATGCCCCGTTAAAGAAAAAAATCCCAGTCAACTAAAATTAGGACATACATGCTTGGTGAGGACTTGTTTTGCCCTTCAGTGTGGAGGATGGTAATGACATCTCCATGCCACCAGATTATTTAGAAGGCATGGTGGGGGAAAAGCCTTTTATGTCATCTAATCACAAACATAAACGGCTGAAGTTTGCTAACATTAAAGCTTTCAATAAACACAGACAGACTATGTGGCCAAAAGTATTTGAACACCTGATTATGAGCTTGTTGGGCATCTAATTTAAAAAACAAATGGTATTAAAATTTTGTGACCGCTGTGTGATCTTTTCATCTTTTCTGAGAAGGCTTCTCACAAGTATGTCTGTGGGAACAAGTATGTCTGTGTTCGGTCTACATTGTTAAATGGCTAAAAGAAAAACATGGGGTCGGCAATAAATATACAACAGAAGATAGCCAAGAAACCAAAAAAACCCAGAGGAGAGGGGTTGCCACCAGTCCAGCTACTCGATCCACCAATGAGTCCAGCTACTCGATCCACCAATGAGTCCAGCTACTCGATCCACCAATGACTCCAGCTACTCAATCCACCAATGAGTCCAGCTACTCGATCCACAAATTAGTCCAGCTACTCGATACACCAATAAGTCCAGCTACTTTATCCACCAATGACTCCAGCTACTTGATCCACCAGTGAGTCCAGCTACTCGACCCACCACTCTATTAGGAACACCTGTCTTAAACAATAATTTGGTGATCGAGATTCAGTGATTCAGTTTTCTGAGAAGGCTTCTCACAAGTATGTATGTGGGAATTTGTGCCCATTCTCTCAAAAGAGCTTTTGTATGGCTGGACACTGATGTTAGTCAAGAAGCCTCAGTTGATGTTCCGGTTCATTCCAAAGTTGTTCAGTGGGACACTGGAATTTATTTAAACCAAGCTTTTTGTGCACAGGGGCACAGTCATGCTGGAACCTTCCCTAAACTGTTGCTGCAAAGTTGAAAACACATAACCTCCTTTATATAGTTGATTTATTACACCTGTTAGCAATTATTGTGACTGAAACACATGACTGAAACACATGAATTCAATGCTATAATTAGAAGCCTATACTTTTTTCTCTATAGTGCAACTGATTGTAAATAAAATAGTATAAATAAAACCAGGATCCCTCTATTAGTGCGATAATCTGTCTTTATTTAGAGAATTATTGAAACATTAGAACAAACAGGATTCAGAACAACATTAATCTGAGCTGGAGAGAGTAAGTGAAGTTATAAAGGTGAGCTGCTGTTGACTCTTCTGGATCTGGTGATCAGTGTTTGGGTAATAAAACCCAAATAAACCACTCTCTGTGTAAACAGAGAGGTAAAAGGCTCATAAGCTTAGGTAAGCACTTTCATTATTGTGAACTCCTCTCTCAGAGTGTAAGCTAAGCTACAGTAAACATACGTTTGCATCCCGTCACTGCCGCTTTGACAGTAAAATACGCTTGGTGGAACAGGGCGAGATTACCTGCAGTCGATAAAGAAAGTACTAATTCACTTGTGTGTATATGTGTGTGTGTGTGAGTGTGTGCAATTGACAAACAAAAACTCCAGCTTCATGTGTGTGTATATGTGTATATACTGTGTGTGCGTATATGTGTATATGTATATATACAGTATATATATATATATATTAGGGCTGTCGAAGTTAACGCGATAATAATGCATTAACGCGACCTCAATTTAACGCGATTAAAAAAAATAGTGCCGTTAACGCAGATTCTAGTTCATGTTGACACGACTGGTAGAACCAACGTTTTAATGTCGGACTTGCCACCGTTTTTCATTTGCGGTTTGTTAACATAATGTAACCGATCGTCGTAGTGATGCACTTGCATAATAAAGAAATAAATACACGCTATATTCACAAGTTGTCGGGAGCAGAACACTTTATTACACTTAATTAACTTCTTCTTCTGTACCGAATACCGGACAGCTGAGTCAAGCACGTTAGTTCATGAACTATGGAAGCCCCAAAGGGTCAAAACACACTCACTTCGTATAGAAACGTCCATCAAACCATTGTCACGATACAACCACAGAAAAGTCTGTTACAATAACTACGCCTTATCCCATCTAAAGCACCGCTGATCTACAGTGTTTGCTGATGGAGAAATTCTAACCTACAATCTGACATTTACTGCCTAATATGTGAGTGAATAAAACTCCCTTACAGTTTTCTCTTGTCCCAGCAGTTTTTAACATCAGTACATTTAGCATAAAATGTGTTCACCATTTTAATTGTAACATTTCACTTAAAAATCCTTGTTTTCTATAACATTTACACAGATTTTTTTTAATGCGATTAATCGCGATTAACTATATGAAATTCTGAGATTAATCACGATTAAAAATTTTAATCGTTTGACAGCCCTAATATATATATATATATATACTATATATACGTGCATATGTGTGTATGTGTGCGTATATTTGTACATATGTGTGTGCGTATGTGTATATATCTGTATATATATATATGTGTGTATGTATGCGTATGTGTGTACATGTGTGTATATATATGTGTGCGTATGTATGTATATATATATATATATATATATATATATATATATATACTGTATATATATATAAATATATATATACAGTATATATATGTATATATGTGTATATGTGTGTATGTGTCTGTGTGTGTTTGTGTGTGTTTGCGTGTATATAATGTGTGTGCATATGTATGTATATGTGTGTGAGTGTGTATATATATATATATGTGTGTATATGTGTGTGTGTGTGAAAGGTATATTTATATGTATATATATATACTGTATATATTTATATATATATATATATATATACAGTATATATACAGTATATATACATAAAGTCATAAATATATATTTATATACACAATATTACAAATCTATTGCATGTATATATTTTACATTGAGGCTGTATAAAAATAAAGTATTTAGAGAGGAAAATAAGAAAAAAGATAAAGAATATAGCTTATATTTTATTTTTACAGTGAGTAATAATGGCATTGTATCTTTTGTCAGTGGGGTGGTACCCTCATGTGTACATCGTTTGTACCTTTTCTATACAATATTAAAATAAAATGAATGTTTTTATCACTTTTGCACCTTGATGAGCTTGGAAGATGAAATTCACATTCTACACTTACTGACTGAAGGTACTCGACCCACCCCAGTGACAAAATAAGTACAGCTGATATCGTAACTCATCATTTCTGCAACTGCCTGGATTAAAGGGTTCCAAGTGACCACATCTACTACATAACAGCCGGAACACAGTGGACAAAACAAAATGAACACTCACAAAATTCACGCTGAGAGGAAAATTTTGTTCAAAAGGATAAAAGCAGGTCCACTGTGGACAAGAAATCACATGGAACTCCTAAAAAACTGCTGGTACCTCAAATGTATTATTATTAAAATATTATCATTGATTATGATCCAGTGGTGCTTGTTATATGGACACAGAGAAGTCACAAGCTGTACTCAAATGTACTCACACAAAATTAAATGATGTTTAAGAATCTGAAGTTGCTGTATGTAAAATTTCCACTCAGCATAAATTAGTTGCAGATAATAAATTGTAGATTTGCATTCGTACCCTTTACAGACAGAAAAAAGGTTGCTTTGATATAATTGATTTAAATGTGTTAATATACATTTCCTGAATTAATCTGAGATATAAATTAATACAGTACATTTTCTTTTTTTTTTTTTTTTTTTCTTTATGCATGTTCTCCATTTTTCTCCCTTTTTAGCACGTTCAATTGCCCCATTGCATCATGCTTCCTCTCCACCAATGCCGATCCCTGCTCTGATTGAGGGGAATGAAGCTAACCCGCGCCCCCTCCTACACGTGGGAAGCAGTCGTATGCATCTTATCACCTACATTTTGACGAGTGCAGTGCAGCTTAGCTGCGTGTACGGAGGGACACACCCTAAGAGCACTCTTTTCTCATCTCTGTGCAAGCACCATCAATCAGTCAGCAGAGGTTGTAATTGCACCATTCATGAGAGAGAGACCCCTGTGTATCCCGCCCATATAAACAACAGGCCAATCGTTGTTCATGTGGCCGCTCAGCCTCAACCGGCAGGCAGAGCTGAGATTTGATACGATGTATTCGAGATCCCAGCTCTGGTTCCAGTGTGTGTTTTTACCGCTGCGCCACCTGAGCGGCCAATACGGTACATTTTCTATATGCCAAAATTATAAACACATGTAAATAAAGTAACATCAAAGCAACCTTTTATTATTTTAAATAAAAAATATGACGTTATATAACAACATCATTAGCATAATGTCTTATTGCACAGCTCCATCATATCCTCGCTACATATGAACATTTACATTATAAATAGGCATTTAATTCAATTCATTTCAGAATCGTACACAATTCAAGCAGTTGTGGGTTAGAGGACATGCTCAGTGCCCATATAAACATTGTAAACATTACAGAATCAGATGTAAACATTTCTCTATTGATCTATTAAAACAGACAATGTGCAGAATACAAACACGCCAGTGCAGATCTCAGTCCGGACGTCACAGACGGCGATCTAGCAGCCGCACGGACGTCTGGTGACTCGATGAAGTGAAACAGAGAGAAATAAAGTCCCAGTAAAAGCGAATCAAGTTTCAAATCTTCAGATCCTGCCTGAAATAAAAGTGAAACATAAAAAGGGTTAAAAGTTCAGCATGAATATAGCCGCCCTCACTTACCAGCATCTGCCCGCGTGCATACACAAATGAACGTGATGTAAAACGTACAAGTGGCCAACTACATTTACATTTCACCTCACACTCTTCAGCTTCTGTCATGTTCAAGAGAGTCCAATCTCCTACACCACGACTATTAAACTCATACAAAAACTAATGAAGAAAAGGCTCCAATCTTTATTACAAGGACGCTGTTCTGTGTGTGTATGTGTATATACTGTATATGTGTGTGTGTGTGTGTGTGTGTGTGTGTGTGTGTGTGTGTGAAGGGTACATGTGTATATGTATATACACAAATAAAAGGTTTATATACAGTGTATTACAAAAGTGAGTACACCCCTCACATTTCTGCAAATATTTCATTATATCTTTTCATGGGACAACACTATAGACATGAAACTTGGATATAACTTAGAGTAGTCAGTGTACAGCTTGTATAGCAGTGTAGATTTACTGTCTTCTGAAAATAACTCAACACACAGCCATTAATGTCTAAATAGCTGGCAACATAAGTGAGTACACCCCACAGTGAACATGTCCAAATTGTGCCCAAATGTGTCGTTGTCACTCCCTGGTGTCATGTGTCAAGGTCCCAGGTGTAAATGGGGAGCAGGGCTGTTAAATTTGGTGTTTTGGGTACAATTCTCTCATACTGGCCACTGGATATTCAACATGGCACCTCATGGCAAAGAACTCTCTGAGGATGTGAGAAATAGAATTGTTGCTCTCCACAAAGATGGCCTGGGCTATAAGAAGATTGCTAACACCCTGAAACTGAGCTACAGCATGGTGGCCAAGGTCATACAGAGGTTTTCCAGGACAGGTTCCACTCGGAACAGGCTTCGCCAGGGTCGACCAAAGAAGTTGAGTCCACGTGTTCGGCGTCATATCCAGAGGTTGGCTTTAAAAAATAGACACATGAGTGCTGCCAGCATTGCTGCAGAGGTTGAAGACGTGGGAGGTCAGCCTGTCAGTGCTCGGACCATACGCCGCACACTGCATCAACTCGGTCTGCATGGTCGTCATCCCAGAGGGAAGCTGACGCACAAGAAAGCCCGCAAACAGTTTGCTGAAGACAAGCAGTCCAAGAACATGGATTACTGGAATGCCCTGTGGTCTGACGAGACCAAGATAAACTTGTTTGGCTCAGATGGTGTCCAGCATGTGTGGCGGCGCCCTGGTGAGAAGTACCAAGACAACTGTATCTTGCCTACAGTCAAGCATGGTGGTGGTAGCATCATGGTCTTGGGCTGCATGAGTGTTGCTGGCACTGGGGAGCTGCAGTTCATTGAGGGAAACATGAATTCCAACATGTACTGTGACATTCTGAAACAGAGCATGATCCCCTCCCTTCGAAAACTGGGCCTCATGGCAGTTTTCCAACAGGATAACGACCCCAAACACAACCTCCAAGATGACAACTGCCTTGCTGAGGAAGCTGAAGGTAAAGGTGATGGACTAAACCCAATTGAGCACCTGTGGCGCATCCTCAAGTGGAAGGTGGAGGAGTTCAAGGTGTCTAACATCCACCAGCTCCGTGATGTCATCATGGAGGAGTGGAAGAGGATTCCAGTAGCAACCTGTGCAGCTCTGGTGAATTCCATGCCCAGGAGGGTTAAGGCAGTGCTGGATAATAATGGTGGTCACACAAAATATTGACACTTTGGGCACAATTTGGACATGTTCACTGTGGGGGGTACTCACTTATGTTGCCAGCTATTTAGACATTAATGGCTGTGTGTTGAGTTATTTTCAGAAGACAGTAAATCTACACTGCTATACAAGTTGTACACTGACTACTCTAAGTTATATCCAAGTTTCATGTCTATAGTGTTGTCCCATGAAAAGATATAATGAAATATTTGCAGAAATGTGAGGGGTGTACTCACTTTTGTGATACACTGTATATACTGTATATATACAGTATATATATAAGTGAGTACACCCCTCACATTTCTGCAGATATTTAAGTATATCTTTTCATGGGACAACACTGACAAAATGACACTTTGACACAATGAAAAGTAGTCTGTGTGCAGCTTATATAACAGTGTAAATTTATTCTTCCCTCAAAATAACTCAATATACAGCCATTAATGTCTAAACCACTGGCAACAAAAGTGAGTACACCCCTTAGTGAAAGTTCCTGAAGTGTCAATATTTTGTGTGGCCACCATTATTTCCCAGAACTGCCTTAACTCTCCTGGGCATGGAGTTTACCAGAGCTTCACAGGTTGCCACTGGAATGCTTTTCCACTCCTCCATGACGACATCACGGAGCTGGCGGATATTCGAGACTTTGCGCTCCTCCACCTTCCACTTGAGGATGCCCCAAAGATGTTCTATTGGGTTTAGGTCTGGAGACATGCTTGGCCAGTCCATCACCTTCACCCTCAGCCTCTTCAATAAAGCAGTGGTCGTCTTAGAGGTGTGTTTGGGGTCATTATCATGCTGGAACACTGCCCTGCGACCCAGTTTCCAGAGGGAGGGGATCATGCTCTGCTTCAGTATTTCACAGTACATATTGGAGTTCATGTGTCCCTCAATGAAATGTAACTCCCAAACACCTGCTGCACTCATGCAGCCCCAGACCATGGCATTCCCACCACAATGCTTGACTGTAGGCATGACACACTTATCTTTGTACTCCTCACCTGATTGCCACCACACATGCTTGAGACCATCTGAACCAAACAAATTAATCTTGGTCTCATCAGACCATAGGACATGGTTCCAGTAATCCATGTCCTTTGTTGACATGTCTTCAGCAAACTGTTCCCGCAAAGTTGGGAGCATGAAATTGTCCAAAATCTCTTGGTATGCTGAAGCATTAAGAGTTCCTTTCACTGGAACTAAGGGGCCGAGCCCAAATCCTGAAAAACAACCCCACACCATAATCCCCCCTCCACCATGCAGCCCAATGCAGCCAGACAAGTACCTTAACCACTAGGCAACAACTGCCCTCCAACCTCATTTTGAGACCCAAGGCTTCAGTACTTTTCCATCCTAAGTTTAACAATATCATAGAAAAGGCTTTTAGACTCGTCTCTCCAATTATTTATTTTTATTAAAGCATTTTCTCAATGTATTCCATCACGTCAGTGTTACCCAGATCAGATTACACACTGCCACTGATCTTTAGTACTGATATTAGTAATACAGCACCTGTAGTACCTGTGAAAGAAGATCGATTTTGTGAATGGTTCTATTTAATACGCACAATTACACGTGGTACTGTTTTATTTATACAGTGCACAATTGCACACTACAATGTTTATAAGCTGCACATTTTAGGTTTACTTCTTGTTTTGTTCTTTATATTCTGATAATTTTAGATTTTTAAAATATTTTATATTGTATATTTGCATTACATTACAATTTAATCAGAGTTGGCATCACGTTTTTCATTCTAAAATTCTCCACACAGCCATGCCTTTGTAATGTGTGCAGCAGGTGGTTTTGCATCGTCTTGTTGAAAGATACATGGACGTCCCTGGAAAAGACGACGTCTTGAAGGCAGCACATGTTGCTCTAAGATCTCAATGTACTTTTCTGCATTAATGCTGCATCACAGAAGTGTGCCAAGGACACTGACACAGCCCCATATTCATACATTTTGGACTTATTGCTGATAGCAGTCTGGATGGTCCCTTAATGATATTCTGCACTGTAGAGGGAGAAATATGCAAATCCCTTCCAATCTTTCTTTGAGGTTCATTGTTTTTAAACACTAAACTGGATCCTCTGATCATCTTTGCTCATCAAAGACTCAGCCTTTCCTGGATACTGATTTTGTACCAAACCATGATTACAATCACCATCTTTTTTTTACCTCATTACTAGCCCTACAGTGCCTCG
Source organism: Trichomycterus rosablanca (assembly GCF_030014385.1). Classification (NCBI taxonomy): domain Eukaryota; kingdom Metazoa; phylum Chordata; class Actinopteri; order Siluriformes; family Trichomycteridae; genus Trichomycterus; species Trichomycterus rosablanca. The sequence continues at coordinate 46,893,091 of NC_085989.1, read as the reverse complement.
TCCTAAATTTTTTAGAATGTGTTGCAGGCCTGAAATGCAGGAATGGATGTTAATTAATAAATGAAATGAAGTTGTGCAGATAAAACATGAAATATCTCAGGTTCATCCTGTCTGCAATCAAATAAAAGTCAAAGTAAATGTAAGAAACATTTATTTGCATTCTCCACATGTCCCAATTTTTTCTGATTTGGGGTTGTAATATGAAGTAAATATATTATACTGTATATTGTAGTATTTATATTTGTATTCGCATAATACCATTACATTACATTTACATTTGTGGCATTTAGCAGACGTTTATACAAGGACGGATTAAGGATAGTCTGGGCCCCTGGGCAAAGAGTCATTTAGCTTTGTGTGTGGGTGTTTATATATTACAGCTTTTTCAATCCTAGCTCTGTGTTAAAAGCGTGAACGCTCTGGGCTTTCAAACGTTCATCCTGGACTGTTCTCAGACACACGTCTAGGAAATCATATCACAGCTCTCAGAACATAGCGCTAATCACATCATGAAGTTTTAAGCACCGACAGAATTAGCTACATTTCTCCTGGAGAACTCACACCATCGTTATTTTTATGTGCTGTTAATACGACAAATAAGCTGTTAGCATTAGCACAGCGGTACATTGTTTGACTTGACAGTATTTAGTTTTTTTATATGAATGGGAATGGGAAAACTTTATACATGTAAACCCACTATATAAACAAAAGTATAGGGCAGTTGTATCTTAGTGGTTAAGATACTGGACTAGTAATCAGAAGGTTGCCAGTTCAAGCCCCATCACTGCCAGGGTGCCAATGTTGGGCCCTTGAGCGTTGGGATGCCCCTTCTAATTTTTGAATTGATGTTTTTCAGCCACAACAGTTGCTAACAGGTGTAATAAATCCGTTATACAAAGGAAATATGCTCCGAGCTTTGCATTAACAGTTTAGGGAAGGCCTCTTTCCATTCCAGCATGACTATAAAGCTCTATAAAGACATGAAGAAAAGCTGATCTCAGCATCACTGTACAGCTCTGGAATGAACCGGAACATCAACTGAGACTTTCTTGACCAGCCATACAAATGCTCTTTTGACTCAATGGGCACAAATTCCCACAGACATACGATGTGAGAAGCATTCTCAGAAGAGGTCGCTCTATTTTAATACTGTTTGTTTAAATGGGATGTCCAGAAAACTCGTGGTAGCTGTAGCCTAGTGGTTTAGTAATCAGAAGGTTGCTGGTCCAAGCCTCACACACTGCCAGGTTGCCACTGTTGGGCCCTTCAGCAAGGCCCTTAGACAGTATACTGTCACAGTACTGTAAGTCGCTTTGGATAAAAGCATCTGCTAAATGCAGAAAATGTAAATGTAAATATGTGTAAGATAATTTCCCAAGACAAACTCTCTCATATTCTGATGTACAGGTAAGACTTACTCATTATGTTACACTATACAGCAAGAAGTATGTGGACACTCCTTCTAACTATTGATTTGACTGGTTTCAGCCACACATGATGCTAACAGGTGAATAAAATTAAGCACTTTTCCTGGTCCAGCATGACTGTGAGATCCATAAAGACACAAAGACAAATTTGGTGTGTACAGAACTCAACCCTACTAAACACTTCAGGAGGCCAAGTTTTCTCATCCAACATCATTGCCTGGTCTTAAAAATGCTCTACTGAATGGCCACACATTCCCACAGTCACCATCCAACATATTGTAACACTTTTCAGCAAATTAAAGACTTTTAGAGCTGTAAAATGTAGATCAAAATGTTAATCAATGCTCACATAATGTACATATTATTGTTTATGATTTTGGAATAGGACATTCAACAAGCTCATGGTGGGGTGTCCAAATACTTTTGGTCATATAGTGTAAGTGAAGTGTCATGACTGACAAAACTGCCCTGTATTCTAAACATAAATAGAAAAACTATTAATCTATTTATTAAACTATTAATTAACAATGATCTCAAGGGAGCTGGGAGCAGAGAAATGCTGGATATGACCCCAAGAACACCATCCCCACCGGGCATTTCTTTGCCTCCAAACACGGCGAGTGGAGTTGATGCCAAAGAGCTCATCTGACCATATCACATTCTCTCAAGCTTTCTCTGAATCATTCAGGTGTTCATTGGCAAACTTTAGACGGGCCTGTACATGAGCCTTCTTGAGCAGAGGGACTTTGCGGGCACTGCAGGATCTCAATCCATTACGGCGAAGTGTGTTACTAATGGTTTTCTTGGTGACTGTGCTCCCATCTCCCTTGAGATCATTGACAAGCTCCTCCCGTGTAATTCTGGACTGACCTCACCTTTCTCAGAATCATTCTTACCCCACCAGGTGAGATCTTGCATGGAGCTCCAGAGTGAGGGTGATTGACTGTGATCTTGTATTTCTTCCATTTTCGAATTATCGCACCAACAGTGGTCTCTTTCTCACCAAGCTTCTTGCTGATGGTCTTGTAGCCCATTCCAGCCTTGTGCAGGTCTACAATCTTGTCCCTGACGTCCTTTGATAGCTCTTTGGTCTTGCCCATGGTGGTCGAGAGATTTGAACGGAAGAAACTGATTCTGTGACAGGAGTCTTTTATACAGGGACAGGACTAATTTGTGTGCCTTTTGTGCACATAACCGGTCTGTGGGGGTCAGAATTCTTGCTGGTTGGTAGGGGATCAAATACTTATTTCCCTTAATTAAATACAAATTAATTTATAACTTTTATTTAATGTTTTTTTTTCTGGATTTTTTGTTGAAATTCTGTCTCTCTTTGTTAAAATAAACGTTCCATAAAAATTATAGACTGTTCAAGTCTTTGTAAGGGGGTAAACTTACAAAATCAGCAGGGGATCAAATACTTATTTCCCCCACTGTAAATGCTCTTTGAACTGAATGAGCACACATTCCCACAGTCACCATCCAACATACTGTAGGACTTTCCAGAACATTAAAGACTTTTAAAGCTGTAGAATGTGGGACAAAATGTTAATCAATGCTCACATAATGTCCATATTACTGTTTATTGTTTTGGAATTGGATGTCCAACAATAACTGGTCCAGCATGATTGTACCACGGTGCACAAAACAAGATCCATAAAGACACAAAGACAAATCTGTTGAGTACAGAACTCTAACTTCAACCCCACTAAACACTTTGGGATGAATAAAACCAGGTTTTCTCATCCAACATTATACATGCACTTCAAACAAAATGGGCACACATTTCCACAGTCACCATCCAACATATTGAAGGAATTTACATAAAATGTAAAGCTTCAAAAACTGTAAATTGTGGGACATCATATTAATCAATGCTCATATAATGTCCATATTATTGTTTATGGTTTTGGAATAGGATGTCCAACAATATCTGAACAGCATAACTGGACCCTGGTGCACAAAACAAGGTCCATAAAGACACAAATACAAATTTGATGAGTACAGAACTCTAACATCAACCCTGATAAGCACTTCAGGAGGAATTAATCATCAATTAAAGGTCAGATTTTCTCATCCACTGTTGTAAATGCTCTTATAATTGAATGGGTACACATTCCCACAGTCATAATCCAACATATCCTAGCACTTTCCAGCAAAGCTGTAAATTGCCGTACATCATATTAATCAATGCTCACATAATGTGCATATTATTGTTTATGGTTTTGGAATAGGATATCCAACAATGGACAATGCACAAAACAAGGTCCATAAAGACACAAATACAAATTTGATGAGTACAGAACTCTAACCTCAACCCTGTTAAACACTTTAGAAGAAATTAATCATCAATTTAAGGCCGAGTTTTCTCATCCACTGTTATAAATGCTCTTAGAATTAAATGGGTACACATTCCCACAGTTACCATCCAAAATGTTCATGGACTTTCCAGCAAATTAAAGGCTTTTAACGCTTTAAATTGATCAATGCTTACATAATGTCTTTATTACTGCACATGTTCAACAAACTCATGGTCAAGTGTCCAAACACTTTTTGGCATATAAACACAGTGTATATTGACTAAAGCTGTCAGGAAAAGCTTTGATGGATCTTTGTTGTTTATTAAATCTCATCCTGTAACACAGTACGCTCAATAAACACTATAAAGACTCCAGTGACCTGTACAGAAGTCCTGACCTCAACACCACTAAACACTTCTGGGATAAACTGGACACACTTGTGAGAATCTCTCCCAGAAGAAAGGAGATACTAATACCACATATACTAATGCCACGCCATGGTGGCTGAGAAGGCCTGCTTTCAAGTCAGTGTTCTACTGCATCCCAAAGGTAGGGTTGAGGTCAGTAGAGTTGAGGTCAGCGCTTTGTCACAGTTGGAAGGATTAATTTTGATTTTACTTAATGTCCACATACTTTTGGTGCTGCAGCTGAATGATTTTACCTGACTGCTCTGCTCTAATCCACTCTTAGCTCATTACCTCAGATCTGAGTGGAACAGATTAGCATTGTGCTAACCACAGTGTTCTGTAATATAATTAAGTAATAACTGAACACCGGGCGGGTCGGACTGTTGTGTAGTTACTGTATTTATCACATGTTCTACACATAATAATACAAAATGTGCTCTTATTAAACATTGCTTTGAGGAGTGGAGATAACGGGATATTTTAGGAAGATGTGCAGTAGAAGCCTAGTGGTTAAGGTACTGGACTAGTAAGCAGAAGGTCGCTGGTTCAAACCCCACCACTGTCAGGTTGCAACTGTTGGGCCCTTGAGCAAGGCCCTTAACCCTCAATTTCTTAGACTGTGAGTCGCTTTGGATAAAACCGTCTGCTAAATGCCGTAAATGTGCAGATGTAGTTTAGTCTCGTATACTTTTATTTTACTCAGTGATTGTGAAACGAGTCATTTAAGGTTAAGCTTTTTTAACACCAGAGAAACTTTTACATAATCAAAAGTTTTTATAATAATTAAAAGCTTTACAAAGAACTTTTAAGAAAATTCTATAAAACAAAACACAAGCAAATTACTTCTCAGGAAAAGCAATAAAAAAGGTGGGTCTTAAGCTGTTTTAAGGAGGTAACTCCTATGAAGTAATTTTTGAAGTAATAATAATACCAGTACTACTCTTACTAGTTAAAAAATAATAAATAAATAAATCAACTTAAAAATAATAATAATAAATAAATGTAAATGTTAATAATAAATGACAACAGAAACAATTATATTGTTAATAACATTATTTTTACATTAGTAGTAATAACAACATAAAAATAATTACTTTCATAACTAGGGCCAGTGATAGCTCAGTGGTTAAGGTACTGGACTAGTAAACAGAAGGTTGCCGGTTCAAGCCCCGCCACCACCAAGTTGCCACTGTTGGGTCCCTGAGCAAGGCCCTTAACCCTCAATTGCTCATTGTGTAAGTCGCTTTGGATAAAAGCGTCTGCAAAATGCTGAAAATGTAAATGTAAACTAAATAATTGTGTAACTTTATATCCTATATTTTATTTATTTAAATTTTGACAATAATACATTATCCTCTTTACAATTATTTTTAATGCTTTTTAAGGGTTTGTATAAGTATAATCAACAATACAATATTAATAGTATTATTTTTATTATAAATAGTAGTAGTATGTTTTTATTGTTTGTTATTACTATTTTGTTATTATTATAGTTGTTGCTACATTATATGATCTTTATTTTATTAATTAGTATTATTATTAGTAGTAGTAGCAGTAGTAATTTTATTGTTTGATTATATTATTATTATTATTTCATTATAATATCTTTATTAATTGTTATTATTATCATTATAATTTTATTATTATTGTTGTTGTTTTTAATGTTATTATTACTATTGTTAAAACAGTATAATTATTATTATTGTTAAAACAATATTATTATTATTGTAAAACAATACTATTATACTTATTATTATTATTATAATTTTTATTATTATTATTATTGTTAAAACATTATTAGTATTATTGTTAAAACATTATTAGTATTATTATTGTAAAACAATATTATTATTATTATTATGACTGTCGTTGTTAAAACAATATTATTATTATTGTTATTGTTAAAACAATATTATTATTATTGTTAAACAATATTATTATTATTATTATTATAAAACATTATTATTATTATTATTATTGTTAAAACAATATTATTATTATTGTTAAACAATATTATTATTATTATTATTATAAAACATTATTATTATTATTATTATTGTTAAAACAATATTATTATTATTGTTGTTGTTAGTAGTCGTTAGTAGTTGTTGTTATTAGTAGTAGTAAAGTAGTATTGAATATTTTTATTTTATTTTAAATAACCTCACCTGCTGTGTATCAGACTGTCTCTGTGTCGGTGGGTTCATAAGCCTCGTTGACGTAACCCTGAGAATTATCATCCTCTCCTGCTCCTTTTTTCTCCTCCTCCTCCTCTTCTTTCTTCACCTCCTCCTCAGTCTCCAGTTCCTTCTCCTCCTCCTCCTCGTTCTCCTGGGTTATGCAGGTTTCTTCCACCTTCTTCACTGAGCTGGTCCTCTGGCTAATTTTGCTGGAGATCCTCCTAAAGGTGCCGGTGTACTCAGGCTCCTCGTCTTCGCTCTCGCTCAGCATGATGTTACCCGTGTACCACATTATCCACACTCCCAGACTGATGAAGACCAGGATGGAACCGGTGTACACCAGGAAATCACCGTAAAACCTGCCAGCTATCTGAGGGTTCGCACAGAGCCCCACCAGCAGCACGATCAGGCCCACGAAATCAAAGACCACGGCCAGGAAGAAGAAGGGCGCGCACTGACCTACGATCAGTCTCAGCTTGAGCTGGAGCTTCATCATGTCTGCTGATGCTGATCACACTGTCTGAGAGAGTCCTACCTCTGAGCATTACAGCACCTGAGCACAGGAACCGCCCACTGATGACCTCATACAGGTGTTTCAGGTGTGTCCAGTCTCCTAGTATGGATAGCCAACGGACTCATGATCTCTTACGCACATTGTTATGTAGTGAATTGTATTTAGTGACACTCTTGGGCTTGTGGGACATCCTATTTTCGAACCGTGGGCATTAATATAAAGCCCCTCATGTTCATTGGTGTGATGTCTGTGGATTAATTATATCTGCTGTGTTACCCTACATCTGAATTTATAGAAAGAAATATAAGAAACTCCAACTAGAAACCAAAAAGCAGAAAGCCTTGAAAGCTCAGAAGACTGAGAAGGTCCAGAAAATTCCAGGATTGGTCTCCTGACCAAACTTAGGATCTCTTGATACATGCTCAATGATCCAGGTACACAAAGTTGGATCAGTTGTCTTGCTGAAAAGTTCAGGGTTTGAAGGCACCACAGGGTCTGAAGGCACCACATTCCTCATCAGAATGTCTTGGTATTACTGTGAATCCATGATGCCGGTCAAATGGTCAAGAACATCATCACTGGGGTGGTACGGTGGCTAAGTGGGAAGCCCTGTCGCCTCACTCCTGGGTTCGATCCCCAGGTGGAGCAGTCCGGGTCCTTTCTGTGTGGAGTTTGCATGTTCTCCCCGTGTCCGCGTGGGTTTTCTCCGGGTGCTCCGGTTTCCTCCCACAGTCCAAGGACATGCAAGTGAGGTGAATTGGAGACACTAAATTGTCCATGACTGTGTTCGATATAACCTTGTGAACTAATGAACCTTGTGTTCCTACCGTTCCTGTCATGAATGTAACCAAAGTGTAAAACATGATGTTAAAATCCTAATAAACAAACAAACAAACATCATCACTGACCGCCTCCAGCTTGACCATGACGAGAGTAATCTTCTGGTCATAAGCCTCTGGTAAAAGTATGTGGACACCCATTTTAAGTATCGAGTTTGTCAAACTCAAAATGCGTTTACTTACAGCAAAGATGCAGATTTTCAAGTAGATCAGTAAGTTTTATTTTTTATGAATTACACTAGCCCACTACTGTTGGGATTCAGGGCTCAAATACCCAGAGGTTTATCCAAAGCCACTTAGAGTATACAGTCTGAGCAATTGAAGGCTAAGGGCCTTGCTCAAGGAACCAGCAGTGGCAACCTGGCAGTGGTGGGGTTTGAACCAGCAACCTTCTGCTTACTAGTCCAGTACCTTAACCGCTAGGCTACAATCTACCCATACAGACTGTAGTGTAATGGCCAAGGCGCCATGGATTACCTGTCCAGCTTGTGTTAATGCATTGCACCCAGAGATTCCGAGGAAGCCTGATCCACCTCGACCCTGACCAGAATAAAGCATGAAACAAATATCTAGTAATCTACCAAAACTCGCAATACTTCCCAAACTTAAGCCAAACTTATATAATTAGGTAAGATCTAGGAGACTCATTGTTTTATAATCCATTTATTGGTGGCTTTTTTTTTTAATGAGATTTTAAACTGCTGGTGTGATTCACACCTTTAACGACACGAAACTGGGCAGATTTGCATAAGATTTGAGCCTGGAGGTGTGAACGGGTGTGGAAGTGTTGGATAAAGGGACAAGTATCCAAAAAGAACAAGGATAGCATCACATCCACAGCATATATCAGGTTTCTCCTGATTTAGGTCCTAAAATTTACATCAGTGAGCCAAAACATTAGGACCACCCGCATAATACATTGTAAAAACAGGCCTGGCCCATAGAGACATGGACTCCACAAGACTTCTGAAGGAGTGATGTTACCAGCAGGAACTTCAGCTTCTGTAGGTTCTGATGTGAATTTAATTAGTTGGTAGCACTGTATTCTCACAGCAAGAAGGTCCTGGGTTTGATTCCCAGGTGGAGCGGTCCGGGTCCTTTCTGTGTGGAGTTTGCATGTTCTCCCCATGTCTTTGTGGGTTTCCTCCCACAGTATTTAGACTCAAAGTAAGCTCAGCCGAATTGTTAAGCAGACCATTAAAGGTTTAAACATGGCAGTTCTTTTCACACTATTATGCACGGTAGATGGTGAAAGACCTAAAATATGTACAATCTTGCATTTAGAAAGATCCTTTTGTGAAGCGATTAGCAATTCTCTTGTGAAATCGTGAGTCATGACCAATGTTTGCTTACAAAGCTTTGGTGGAATCTTGTTACGAATATGAATTTGCTGCAGTAAAATGCTTTTTGTGTGTGATGTTTTGTGTTTGACCGATGCCCTTTACACCAATATCGTCCTTTCCATACCATTCATTTCCTTTTTTTGCATTTCTTTATATATATATATATATATATATACAGTATATATATATATATATATATATATATATATATATATATATATACTGTATATATAAGAAACTTATTTATACATATATGTAGAAGTATAAATGAAAATAACATATCATGAATGGGTATATATATACCCAGGACCTTCTTGCTATGAGGTGACAGTGCTACCCACTTAGCCACCGTACTGCCCCGGGGCGGTCCGGGTCCTTTCTGTGTGGAGTTTGCATGTTCTCCCTGTGTCTGCGTGGGTGCTCTGGTTTCCTCCCACAGTCCAAAGACGTGCAAGTGAGGTGAATTGGAGATACAAAATTGTCCATGACTGTGTTTGATATTAAACTTGTGAACTGATGAATCTTGTGTAATGAGTAACTACCGTTTCTGTCATGAATGTAACCAAAGTGTAAAACATGACGTTAAAATCCTAATAAACAAACCTCTAATTCATCCATGAACAAACCTCAAATTCTACCATGTACATCTTATTTCTATTCTTCCTGTATCACCCACCCCTTTACTTACACTTCTTTTTTGCTTTACTGTTATGTTTTTGCGCACTGTAAATTATATATTGTATTGGATATCTAGATTCCTTTCTTATGGTCCACATTTTAAAGGATGGTTGTGACAGTTCTTTTTCTTTTTAATATTATCTAGTTAGCTATGATGATCATACAACAGTGTGGGTTTCTGTTTGCCATGCTGCTCGGTGTGTATCTGTAATATTGAAATATTTTTGTGTAGATTTAGCTTTAAATACTGATGCACTGAGCTCTGTATCTTCACATTATTCGACAGACCAGCACATGGATGATGCCAAACTTCATCTATTAACCCAAACAGCATTTTTTTGCCAGGTTTTGTGTTGAGGAAGTGAACAGCGCTGGCTTGAGTTGCCCTGCATAGACAATTTTGCTAGTCAAATGAGCTAGCATGCAAAAGATCTGCGCTAAGCAAATTTGGCTGAAGCTCGCATCACTTTTATTTATGTATAAAACGTTTGGAGTAGCCATGCTCAGTGTATCTGTGGTTTAGACTGACTGATACAAAGAGCCTGTGAGGGTCTGTTATTCTTGAGGTGTGATGATTCAGGTGGTATTTCCTGCATGGTAAATAAGCTCAGTAAAGGTCGTCGACACCACACTTAGAGCTGATCTAAAGTAGAATGCATTTATTTATCATATATATATATATATATATATATATTTTATTTTTTATTTTTTATGAAATAGAATGCATTTATTTGTTTATATATGTTATATATGTGTATGTATGAATGTATATAGATATATACCTATACAGTGGTATAGTACAATGACATGCTTTCTTCACATATCCCAGCTTGTTTGGAAGCTGTGGTCAGAGCGCTGGATCAGCCAATATACGGCGCCCCTGGAGCCAATAGGATTACTCAAGGGCCCAACAGTGGTAGCATGGCAGAGCTGGGATTCGAACTCGCAAACTTTTGATTGATAGACCAAAGCTCTACCCTCTAGGCTGCCACTGTCCGCTGTCTGATATTTAATTGGGACGGTTTAGTTTTTATACAGTACAGCTACATGCGGAATCAGCTAAAGTGTGTGTTTCTCTCTTTCTGTGTGTGTGTGTGTGTGTGTGAGGTGGCGCCAGATAAAGAGCGAATAATACTAACTACTAAATACTAAACATGATAGGCTGGAGTAAGCATGACAATATAACAAATCCTAAACTAATGTGTGTGTGTGTGTGTAGAAGGCAGGAGTTGCTACATAAAAATCTAATTAAATATATACAATTCTACCAGGGCCGTAACCTTTCAGATACAACAAGTCTGTCTCCTCAGAATTGAGGAGCCTCAATAACAGCATTTTAAGGAATCTAAGAATTTAGACATGCCTTCTTCTCAGGAGTGTAGGATCCAAGAAAAAGTGAGTCCTGACCTCAGCCCCACTCAACAGCTCTGGAATGAACTGGATCATCAACTGAGGCTTTCTTGACCAACACAGTGCCCAGCCATTCAAATGCTCTTTTGACTGAATGGGCACAAATTCCCACAGACAGACATACCTTAAAGTCTGGTGAGAAGCTGAAAAGATCACACAGATGTCACTCTATTATTATACTATTTGTTTTTGAAATGGGATGTCCAACAAGCTCATGGTCAGGTGTCCAAAAACTTTTGACCATATAGTGTAATTTATGACAGCATTATTTACTGTATTGTTAATAACACATAGAAGAGCACTGGTAGCTCAGTGGTTAAAGTACTGGACCAGAACAGAAAGGTCGCTGGTTCAAGTCCCACCACTGTCAGGTTGCCACTTTTAGGCTCATAAATACTAAGATTGTATTTGATTACAGTCGTTAGTCGCCTTGGATAAAAGTGTCCGCTAAATGCTGTAAATCTAAACTTTATTACAGCATTAAAAACATGTATCTACAGTCAGTGCATGTTTACAATCCTCTTTCCAAATGGAGTGCAATGGCATTCATTATAGATGAGCTGGAAAGTGTACAGCCCCAATACCATTAACATCATTCAAACATAAAGTATTTATAACTCACACCAACATCAGTCTCATTTTCCTAGATCTATGTTCTGTAAATAAAAGACTAAAAAATCAGAATATTATAAACGTTATAATTTTTTAAATTATTATTATTAGTATTTTCTATTGCTATCATCTTTTTGTGACTTGTGGTTAAAGTGCTTACACTCCCAGTTGGAGCAGTCCGGGTCTTTTCTGTGTGGAGTTTGCATTTTCTCCATGTGTCTGTGTGGGTTTTCTTCTGGGTCCCTAGGTATGAGTGTGTGGGTGAATGTGATTGTGTGTGTTTGCTCTGTGATGGACTGGCAACCTGTCCAGGGTATTAACTGCCTATCAGCCAGTGAATTCGACCCACCATGACCTTAAATGGGATAAAGCGATGGTAAAACAGACAATTAATGAATGAATGAACCTTATGTCATGCTAGTTGTAACAAATCACAAGAGGTCAGACAACAACCAAACTGTAGAGTGTTTAAACTACACAGAGCCACACAAACACAATCAACTGTGTTTGAGGAAGGGGAGGTCGGACAGGGTCTGAGTGTCTGCACAAGGGTGTGTGTTTGTGTGTGTGTATGTGTGTGTGTGTGTGTGTGTGTGGGGGGGGGTGTTCACATTGAGCCTAGTATGAAGTACAGTACTGAACATGACAGTCATTTTCATTTTTGATTCAGAACAAAGACACTTTTCAAAGACTCTTTTGTTATCCAGTTCTCAGGACTCACTACATCTGAGTCCTGAATGCTCCTGAATGGTTGAGTATTGATTTTGGCAGACAGAGGCTTACTCGTTTATTTAATTGTGGAAAAATATCTCCGTCCATTTAGCTTTGAAGCTACAAGAGTGGCAGACTCAGTATTCTTCAAGTAATCTTCAAGAATAAAGACTGACTATTTCAGTTTATAAATATACACCATATACTGTAAAATAAACACTGTATATACTGTATACTGTACTCTGTATACTGTAGGGCTGAAATGATTCCTCGAGATACTCGAGTAATTCGATTACCAAAAATCATTGATTCAAATTCGAGGCATCGTTTAATCAATACAACTATATACAGCTCACAGTGTTTCGCACTTTTGCACAACGTGTTTAAGCTGTGGGCAGGTCCGAAAGCCGAGGGCTGCGTCCGAAATCTCATACTTAAACAGTACTTAACAGGACTCAAACTGTGTACTTTTAGCGTACAGTTCAATGAATACTACGTATTTGTACACGCTCGCTGCTCCTATGTACTGCTTAATGTGAAAGTAGCGGTTTGAGACACAGCCGAGATTTGATAACACAGACTGCAAAACGGTGAGAGAGAGAAAATATCGAACAGAGGAGACTGGACAGAAAAAACGACAAAGTTTGAGATCATTTTAAGCTGGAAAAAAAGAATATTCAGAAAAAACTCAGAATAACGTCCACACCATCAGCTGACTTTCCTTTATTGCAACCACCACATGCTTTTTTGAAGACTTAGGCAAACACACTTGTACACGCACACAAACGCCAAATCTACCTCATCTAGGAGATACAATCCTAAAAAGAGAGCATCTTGATTGGTCTCTCGCTGTGCTTAGTAGACCTAGTGGACTTGGTATGAGGTTTCTCTGTAAACGGGGCTTTACTGTCCATCAGTTTAGTTTAGTGTTGAGCAGCGCTATGGCAGAGTGTTCAAATAAAACTAAAATATAAAACACATTTCACCCCAGACTACACTAATGTATAATGTATAATGTGTATAAAAATGCAGCTGCTCGCCTGGTTTATAATCAACCTAAACACTGCCACATCACCCCACTGCTGCGTTCTCTTCACTGGCTTCCTGTAGCTGCACGCATTCAGTTTAAAATACTGATGCTCACCTACAAAGACAAAAATGGACCAGCCCCAAGCTACCTTCATGGTCTATTCAAACCCCGCTCTGTATAACGCAACCTCTGAGCCACTAGTCTCGCTCGACTTGATCCTCCACCCAGGACTCAAGGAAGATAAGCATCAAGGCTTCTCTACTTGCACCCAAGTGGTGGAACAAACTTCCCTTGTCTGTCTGAACATCTGAGTCTCTCACTGTCTTCAAAAGTTGATTAAAAAACCTTCATCAACTTTTTACTAAACACTTAAGCTGACATGTACTTACTTACTAACACTCTTATTCATTTCTTGAAGGGAAAAAAACAAAAAACTTACTAACACCAACTTTGGTTGTGTCTTTGGTTGAGTTTCAGCAGATTTGTGTTCTTGAACTGTTGTTACTTAAACTAGAGTAATGAAATGTTCACTATGGAAGCACTTCTGTAAGTCGCTCTAGATAAGAGTGTCTGCTAAATGCCGAAAATGTCAATGTAAATGACTTCTCTATTGCTCATGGTGGGTTAAATAACTGTAAAAGACAATGGCTCAAAATGCCTCCCGCTCGACGCCTGAAGGAATAAAGTGGGACATCGGCCAATAAAGGCGGACACTGCAGGGATGGATATACAACCACTGCATGTGTTAAGTGCAATGTTAGGTTGTGCTTCAGTAACCACAATAATCTACCACTGAGGGACAGTGGTAGCCTAGTGGGTAGAACTTTGGGCTTCTAATTGCTTCTTTAAGTTTAATGAGTAAAGGACATGAGATGCACATGAACGTTAGAAAGCTGTTTCACTTCTTTTCTTTTTCTGTTCATATTAGAAAACTGTTTTTTTTTATTTGCAACAGTTACTATGCCAAGCAATAGGTTATACCTCTAAAACATAAGCCACTTGAAATAGTTTGGTTTCAGCAGAATAAAATGCAAATATTGCTTTTTTTTACATTAAATATGAAATAAAAATTCAATGTCAATGTTTTGTTTTTATTGTTACTTACAAATAAGTTCATTTTCTATCTTGTTAAGTGGGTCATTCCTGGGATTGGGTGCCTTTTGGACCTTAAAACTTTTTGAAAATTAAACACTGTTTTAGTTTGTTTTTCATGTTTCATTGTAAAAAGGACATGCTATACTTTTCCAAACTAATATTGTTCAAGCTAAATTACACATGCACCTCATATACACTGTGACATCCACCCTGTTATGTATTAGGTTGTAACAGGGTGGACCATAACAGGGTGGACATTCTGACATAAAATTAGCCATTAGCTAGTGAGTGAGCTCTGCTTCTCTGCTTTTTAGTATGATTATTTTTAAAATGATCAAATCGTTTTGCTTTTTATCATATATCCCATAACAGGGTGAACATGTTATGGTTGACCATATAAGACTTTTAGGATAAAATGTGGAAAAAACAACATTAAAATGAGGAGTTTAAAAAGCCACTCATCTTCCACAGTTGTTTTCTTTCCAAAAAGATCATGTGAGCTCCAGGAAATTATGTCAGTATGTAAAACAGCTCTTTATTTTAAGAGACAGTACTAAGAAATAACAGGGTGGACAGTAAGGAAGCAAGAAAAAAAAATCCAAGGTTTAGAGGGACTTATTCAAACCTTTTAAACAGTATTGAAAGACTGAGATATTTTCATGATTAAACCTCATGTATCATCACTAAATCAGAATGTATAGCACTGGGGACATGGGAAAACCTTTGCTATCTAAGAGATAAAAACAGTATGTATACAGTCATTTTATTTTGGAGGGGGTAGAAAACATTGTGTTTAGTATTTGAAAGTGTTCCTTATTTCAGTAAGATGTTTAGAAATTGTATTGTTTACAATAGACTTAATAAATACAATGATCAGTACTGGGGACACAAAAGGCACCGAATTGTAGGAATGACCGTCATTACTGTTGGATCACTGTTGTATAATTATTGCCAGTTTATGTGAGGAAATTTTTGTATCAAAAATAACCCACTGTTGCATTTTTGCAACAATTTCAGAAAATCTTCAGTAAAGCAAAAAATGCAAAAAAAAAAAAGAAAAAAAAAAGTTATTTTCTTGATCAATGGAATGGAAGTGTTAAAAATATGCATTACTTTATGCATATTTTTTGGTCAAAGATAAAACGGGTCTCCTGAGGAGATACAGCAGACCCTTGAGTTACGAACAGTTTACCATAGGAACATTTTGGGTTACGAATGATCTTTTTCAACTTAACGTACGAACAAATTTCGGATTACAAACCGAAATTCGCGAAACACGTGACAGCAAGAAAACGTTGACTCCGACTGTCTCTCGCTCTCTGTATATATATATATATATATATATATACATATATATATATATACATATATATATATACAGTATATATATATATATATATATATATATATATATATATACAGTATATACAGTATATATACAGTGGGGAAAATAAATATTTGATCCACTGCTGATTTTGTAAGTTTACCCCCTTACAAAGACTTGAACAGTCTATAATTTTTATGGAAGGTTTATTTTAACAGAGAGAGACAGAATATCAACAAAAAATCCAGAAAAAAAACATTAAATAAAAGTTATAAATTAATTTGTATTTAATTAGTGGAAATAAGTATTTGATCCCCTACCAACCAGCAAGAGTTCTGACCCCCACAGACCGGTTATGTGCACAAAAGGCACACAAATTAGTCCTGTCCCTGTATAAAAGACTCCTGTCACAGAATCAGTTTCTTCTATTCAAATATCTCGACCACCATGGGCAAGACAAAAGAGCTATCAAAGGACGTCAGGGACAAGATTGTAGACCTGCACAAGGCTGGAATGGGCTACAAGACCATCAGCAAGAAGCTTGGTGAGAAAGAGACCACTGTTGGTGCGATAATTCGAAAATGGAAGAAATACTAGATCACAGTCAATCACCCTCATTCTGGAGCTCCATGCAAGATCTCACCTGGTGGGGTAAGAATGATTCTGAGAAAGGTGAGGTCAGCCCAGAATTACACGGGAGGAGCTTGTCAATGATCTCAAGGGAGCTGGGAGCACAGTCACCAAGAAAACCATTAGTAACACACTTCGCCGTAATGGATTGAGATCCTGCAGTGCCCGCAAAGTCCCTCTGCTCAAGAAGGCTCATGTACAGGCCCGTCTGAAGTTTGCCAATGAACACCTGAATGATTCAGAGAAAGCTTGGGAGAATGTGATATGGTCAGATGAGACCAAAATTGAGCTCTTTGGCATCAACTCCACTCGCCGTGTTTGGAGGCAGAGAAATGCCCGGTGGGGGTGGTGTTCTTGGGGTCATATCCAGCATTTCTCTACTCCCAGCTCCCTTGAGATCATTGACAAGCTCCTCCCGTGTAATTCTGGACTGACCTCACTTTTCTCAGAATCATTCTTACCCCACCAGGTGAGATCTTGCATGGAGCTCCAGAGCGAGGGTGATTGACTGTGATCTTGTATTTCTTCCATTTTCGAATTATCGCACCAACAGTGGTCTCTTTCTCACCAAGCTTCTTGCTGATGGTCTTGTAGCCCATTCCAGCCTTGTGCAGGTCTACAATCTTGTCCCTGACGTCCTTTGATAGCTCTTTTGTCTTGCCCATGGTGGTTGAGAGATTTGAACGGAAGAAACTGATTCTGTGACAGGAGTCTTTTATACAGGGACAGGACTCATTTGTGTGCCTCATGGGCACATAACCGGTCTGTGGGGGTCAGAATTCTTGCTGGTTGGTAGGGGATCAAATACTTATTTCCCTTAATTAAATACAAATTAATTTATAACCTTTACTTAATGTTTTTTTTCTGGATTTTTTGTTGATATTCTGTCTCTCTCTGTTAAAATAAACCTTCCATAAAAATTATAGACTGTTCAAGTCTTTGTAAGGGGGTAAACTTACAAAATCAGCAGGGTATCAAATACTTATTTTCCCCACTATATATATATACAGTGAGCGAACATTCAGACAGCGGACTGTGTTTTTCGGTGTTTTCCTTATATTTCGTAAAATTCTATATTAAAATGTCCCCAAAGAAGGTGCAGAGGAAGCTTAGTGTTGAAAAATGAAAATGAAAAATGTATTACTATTTGTTGTTGTATAATTACTTCTGCCAGTAGCTGTCACTGTGTATCAGACAGAGGGGACAGTGAGTGAGAGAGAAGAAGGAAATCGCTGAGTAAAGTATTCTTTCTTTCGTGCAATTACACCAACAAAATACAACACTATTGAAATAAAGAAGGAAATAATAGAGAAATATGAGAGTTATTGTTGTTTTTGATAGATACATTTTATATAAAAAAGATTTAAGGGAAAATATACGTTATTGTATTTATAACAAAAAAGACCATTTAAGACATTAGAGAGGTTAGGTAAAGGGGGGGTTTGGAAGGTCTGGCACAGATTAATTCTATTTACATTATTGCTTATGGGAAAAATAGGTTTAACTAAGGAACATTTTGACTTAAGAACAGCCCTTCAGAACCAATTAAATTAGTAAGTCAAGGGTCTACTGCAGGGGTTCTCAACCTGTGGGGCGAGTACTTGTCTGGGGGTGTGCGAGTGGCTGACCGGGGGTGTGTGGCATCACGAGATTATTATTATGAACCGGTGGCACACGAGACTGAGCCGCGCTTCATGAAGAAGAGAGGGGCGTGAGCCGTGCCCTATTAAGGGGAGGGGGGCGTGGCGAAAGCCGAGTTTGGCACATGAAGGGGGGTGCATGCCTAAAAAGGTTGAAAACACCTGGTGTACTGTACTGGCTCTAACTTGGTTTACAAAGTAGACAAAATCACTAAACAAAGTATTTTATGAGAGAAATATGACACGCCTCATTCTTTTTAAAGGTTTTATTGCTTTTAGGGACCACAACATATTGGGAGGCTAAGCACAGAAAAAGGCTGCTCATTAGAAAAACTATTAGAATCAAGACTGCCAACCAAAAAATAAATATATAAGGGTTCTTCAAAAAGTTTCTGCACTTTTTTAAACTCGATTTATTAAGAATTATAAAAACAAATTCCATCACTTTTCTACACAGTCACTTTCTGAGGCGTTTTTCCAGCGCTGTACCAACTTTTTAATGCCGTCAGCAAAACATGTTTTTGATTGAGCGCGTAGCCACTGATGCAGCGCTGCTTTCACATCATCATCACATTAAAATCTTCTTCCCCTTAAAGCTTCTTTGAGCATCCAAAAAGGTGGAAATCAGATGGAGCTAAATCCGGACTATAAGCGTCTCTCAGACACGAGCAATTACTACTACTCCCACCCTCACAACTTCCAACCAAAATATAAAAGTGCTGAAACTTTTTGAAGATCCCTCATACTATATGTGTGTAAATAGTAAAAATGTGGAAAAAATAAATGGTTGTGTTAATTCCTAATCAAATGGTGGTTTGGAGGAGAGGATAGAGGGTTGGGGTCTTAACGGTACCCCCCTGAAATGTGTTTTTAAGGTGGGATGTCTGATTTCAGGCTTAGAGGTACAAAATGTTCATTAAAGCAACCTCTAGCATGATTAACTGGATGTTTTGTAGTCTGTCTGACTCCCCTGGATCCAGTGTTCGGTGCATTGGTGCTACTTTGCCGCTTACGCTATATGGACAAAATTATTGGGACACCCCCTTATTGGGACACTCTAATAACATAGTTTAGGGAAGGCCCTTTTCTGTCCTAGCATGACTGTGTCCCTGTGCACGTGAAGAAAAGCTCGGTTTAAAGATACTCCAGTATCCTAAACAGCTTTGGAATGAACTGGAACATCAACTGAGGCTTTATTGACCAACATAAGTGCCTTACAATTGTTCTTTGGACTGAACGGGCACAAATTCCCACAGTCTTGTAAAGGTCTTCTCAGAAGAGTGGCGGCTGTTTTAGCTGAAAAGATCACACAGAGGTCCCTCTGTTTTAATACCATTTGTATTTGAAATGAGACGTCCAACAAGCTCATGGTCAGGTGTCCAAATACTTTTGGCCATATAGTCGTTTTACAGCATTCATTTATAATCCCTGTGATCCCGAAGCAGAAGATCTGTATCTCACCTGGTTTCCATTACTACACCTCACACTGAGATTCGTACATGCTGCACATCTTCCTGAACAGATTCCGCTGCACATCACGAGTGATGGGCACCAAAACGATGCCCACCACGAGCACCATGAGGCCAAGCGACACCATCGCAGGACCCAGGATGTAAGCGTACTTGTTGGAGTATCCGGAGAAGTAGAGGCCGCTGAGGATCCCACCACACGCCAGCACTGTGCCTCCCGTGCTGATTAGCGCGATGGCGTGGCGATACACATCACAGGTGCTGCGCTCCGGGTGCCACGAGAGGCTCAGCACGGTGCCCTCGGAGTGCGGCGTGAACGGCTCCGGAGAGAGAGACAGGGAAAGAGAGTGGGCGAGCGAGAGAGAGCGCTCAGCCAGGACGAAGATCTCCTGAGAGGAGGATGAAGCCGGCATGTCTGATAATCTGTGGATTCAAGTGAAGAATAAAACATTAGAACATGAAACAGTTGTTAGACAGTAGTTTGGCCAAAAGTATGTGGACACATGACCAGGTTGTTGGACATCCCTGTTAGCAGTTTGACCAAGGCGGCAACAACAGAAAGTTCACTCAGACAGGTTTTCAAGCAACAGCATCCAGCACAGTATCTATCTATCTGTCTGTCTGTCTGTCTGTCTGTCTGTCTGTCTGTCTGTCTGTCTGTCTGTCTGTCTATCTATCTATCTATCTATCTATCTATCTATCTATCTATCTATCTATCTATCTATCTATCTATCTATCTATTCATCTGTCTGTCTGTCTGTCTGTCTGTCTGTCTGTCTGTCTGTCTGTCTGTCTGTCTATCTATCTATCTATCTATCTATCTATCTATCTATCTATCTATCTATTCATCTGTCTGTCTGTCTGTCTGTCTGTCTGTCTGTCTGTCTGTCTGTCTGTCTGTCTGTCTGTCTGTCTAACATGTTATGGTTGACCATATAAGACCTTTAGGATAAAATGTGGAAAAAACAACATTAAAATGAGGAGTTTAAAAAGCCACTCATCTTCCACAGTTGTTTTCTTTCCAAAAAGATCATGTGAGCTCCAGGAAATTATGTCAGTATGTAAAACAGCTCTTTATTTTAAGAGACAGTACTAAGAAATAACAGGGTGGACAGTAAGGAAGCAAGAAAAAAAAAACAAGGTTTAGAGGGACTTATTCAAACCTTTTAAACAGTATTGAAAGACTGAGATATTTTCATGATTAAACCTCATGTATCATCACTAAATCAGAATGTATAGCACTGGGGACATGGGAAAACCTTTGCTATCTAAGAGATAAAAACAGTATGTATACAGTCATTTTATTTTGGAGGGGGTAGAAAACATTGTGTTTAGTATTTGAAAGTGTTAATTATTTCAGTAAGATGTTTAGAAATTGTATTGTTTACAATAGACTTAATAAATACAATGATAAGTACTGGGGACACAAAAGGCACCGAATTGTAGGAATGACCCTCATTATTGTTGGATCACTGTTGTATAATTATTGCCAGTTTATGTGAGGAAATTTTTGTATCAAAAATAACCCACTGTTGCATTTTTGCAACAATTTCAGAAAATCTTCAGTAAAGCAAAAAATGCAAAAAAAAGAAAAGAAAAAAAAAGTTATTTTCTTGATCAATGGAATGGAAGTGTTAAAAATATGCATTACTTTATGCATATTTTTTGGTCAAAGATCAAACGGGTCTCCTGAGGAGATACAGCAGACCCTTGAGTTACGAACAGTTTACCATAGGAACATTTTGGGTTACGAATGATCTTTTTCAACTTAATGTACGAACAAATTTCGGATTACAAACCGAAATTCGCGAAACACATGACGGCAAGAAAACGTTGACTCCGACTGTCTCTCGCTCTCTGTATATATATATATATAGAAGGCTCATGTACAGGCCCGTCTGAAGTTTGCCAATGAACACCTGAATGATTCAGAGAAAGCTGGGGAGAATGTGATATGGTCAGATGAGACCAAAATTAAGCTCTTTGGCATCAACTCCACTCGCCGTGTTTGGAGGCAGATAAATGCCCGGTGGGGATGGTGTTCTTGGGGTCATATCCAGCATTTCTCTGCTCCCAGCTCCCTTAAGATCATTGACAAGCTCCTCCCATGTAATTCTGGACTGACCTCACCTTTCTCAGAATCATTCTTACCGCACCAGGTGAGATCTTGCATGGAGCTCCAGAGTGAGGGTGATTGACTGTGATCTTGTATTTCTTCCATTTTCGAATGATCGCACCAACAGTGGTCTCTTTCTCACCAAGCTTCTTGCTGATGGTCTTGTAGCCCATTCCAGCCTTGTGCAGGTCTACAATCTTGTCCCTGACGTCCTTTGATAGCTCTTTTGTCTTGCCCATGGTGGTTGAGAGATTTGAACGGAAGAAACTGATTCTGTGACAGGAGTCTTTTATACAGGGACAGGACTCATTTGTGTGCCTCATGGGCACATAACCGGTCTGTGGGGGTCAGAATTCTTGCTGGTTGGTAGGGGATCAAATACTTATTTCCCTTAATTAAATACAAATTAATTTATAACCTTTACTTAATGTTTTTTTTCTGGATTTTTTGTTGATATTTTGTCTCTCTCTGTTAAAATAAACCTTCCATAAAAATTATAGACTGTTCAAGTCTTTGTAAGGGGGTAAACTTACAAAATCAGCAGGGGATCAAATACTTATTTTCCCCACTGTATATACAGTATATACAGTGAGCGAACATTCAGACAGAGGACTGTGTTTTTTGGTGTTTTCCTTATATTTTGTAAAATTCTATATGAAAATGTCCCCAAAGAAGGTGCAGAGGAAGCTTAGTGTTGAGAAAATGAAAAATGTATTACTATTTGTTGTTGTATAATTACTCCTGCCAGTAGCTGTCACTGTGTATCAGACAGAGGGGACAGTGAGTGAGAGAGAAGAAGGAAATCGCTGAGTAAAGTATTCTTTCTTTCGTGCAATTACACCAACAAAATACAACACTATTGAAATAAAGAAGGAAATAATAGAGAAATATGAGAGTTATTGTTGTTTTTGATAGATAAATTTTATATAAAAAAGATTTAAGGGAAAATACACGTTATTGTATTTATAACAAAAAAGACCATTTAAGACATTAGAGAGGTTAGGTAAAGGGGTGGCTTGGAAGGTCTGGCACGGATTAATTCTATTTACATTATTGCTTATTTGAAAAATAGGTTTAACTAAGGAACATTTTGACTTAAGAACAGCCCTTCAGAACCAATTAAATTAGTAAGTCAAGGGTCTACTGCAGGGGTTCTCAACCTGTGGGGCGAGTACTTGTCTGGGGGTGTGCGAGTGGCTGACCGGGGGGCGTGGCATCACGAGATTATTATTATGAACCGGTGGCACACGAGACTGAGCCGCGCTTCATGAAGAAGAGAGGGGCGTGAGCCGTGCCCTATTAAGGGGAGGGGGGCGTGGCGAAAGCCGAGTTTGGCACATGAAGGGGGGTGCATGCCTAAAAAGGTTGAAAACCCCTGGTGTACTGTACTGGCTCTAACTTGGTTTACAAAGTAGACAAAATCACTAAACAAAGTATTTTATGAGAGAAATATGACACGCCTCATTCTTTTTAAAGGTTTTATTGCTTTTAGGGACCACAACATATTGGGAGGCTAAGCACAGAAAAAGGCTGCTCATTAGAAAAACTATTAGAATCAAGACTGCCAACCAAAAAATAAATATATAAGGGTTCTTCAAAAAGTTTCTGCACTTTTTTAAACTCGATTTATTAAGAATTATAAAAACAAATTCCATCACTTTTCTACACAGTCACCTTCTGAGGCGTTTTTCCAGCGCTGTACCAACTTTTTAATGCCGTCAGCAAAACATGTTTTTGATTGAGCGCGTAGCCACTGATGCAGCGCTGCTTTCACATCATCATCACATTAAAATCTTCTTCCCCTTAAAGCTTCTTTGAGCATCCAAAAAGGTGGAAATCAGATGGAGCTAAATCCGGACTATAAGCGTCTCTCAGACACGAGCAATTACTACTCCTCCCACCCTCACAACTTCCAACCAAAATATAAAAGTGCTAAAACTTTTTGAAGATCCCTCATACTATATGTGTGTATATAGTAAAAATGTGGAAAAAATAAATGGTTGTGTTAATTCCTAATCAAATGTTCTGTATACATGTATACATGTTCTCTTGAATCTTTCAGTGAGAGGGGGGTGGTTTGGAGGAGAGGATAGAGGGTTGGGGTCTTAACGGTACCCCCCTGAAATGTGTTTTTAAGGTGGGATGTCTGATTTCAGGCTTAGAGGTACAAAATGTTCATTAAAGCAACCTCTAGCATGATTAACTGGATGTTTTGGAGTCTGTCTGACTCCCCTGGATCCAGTGTTCGGTGCATTGGTGCTACTTTGCCGCTTACGCTATATGGACAAAATTATTGGGACACCCCCTTATTGGGACACCCTCTAATAACAGAGTTTAGGGAAGGCCCTTTTCTGTCCTAGCATGACTGTGTCCCTGTGCACGTGAAGAAAAGCTCGGTTTAAAGATACTCCAGTATCCTAAACAGCTTTGGAATGAACTGGAACATCAACTGAGGCTTTATTGACCAACATAAGTGCCTTACAATTGTTCTTTGGACTGAACGGGCACAAATTCCCACAGTCTTGTAAAGGTCTTCTCAGAAGAGTGGCGGCTGTTTTAGCTGAAAAGATCACACAGAGGTCCCTCTGTTTTAATACCATTTGTATTTGAAATGAGACGTCCAACAAGCTCATGGTCAGGTGTCCAAATACTTTTGGCCATATAGTCGTTTTACAGCATTCATTTATAATCCCTGTGATCCCGAAGCAGAAGATCTGTATCTCACCTGGTTTCCATTACTACACCTCACACTGAGATTCGTACATGCTGCACATCTTCCTGAACAGATTCCGCTGCACATCACGAGTGATGGGCACCAAAACGATGCCCACCACGAGCACCATGAGGCCAAGCGACACCATCGCAGGACCCAGGATGTAAGCGTACTTGTTGGAGTATCCGGAGAAGTAGAGGCCGCTGAGGATCCCACCACACGCCAGCACTGTGCCTCCCGTGCTGATTAGCGCGATGGCGTGGCGATACACATCACAGGTGCTGCGCTCCGGGTGCCACGAGAGGCTCAGCACGGTGCCCTCGGAGTGCGGCGTGAACGGCTCCGGAGAGAGAGACAGGGAAAGAGAGTGGGCGAGCGAGAGAGAGCGCTCAGCCAGGACGAAGATCTCCTGAGAGGAGGATGAAGCCGGCATGTCTGATAATCTGTGGATTCAAGTGAAGAATAAAACATTAGAACATGAAACAGTTGTTAGACAGTAGTTTGGCCAAAAGTATGTGGACACATGACCAGGTTGTTGGACATCCCTGTTAGCAGTTTGACCAAGGCGGCAACAACAGAAAGTTCACTCAGACAGGTTTTCAAGCAACAGCGTCCAGCACAGTATCTGTCTGTCTGTCTGTCTGTCTGTCTGTCTGTCCATCTATTCATCCATCTGTCTGTCTATCTGTCTGTAATCTATCTATCTATCTATCTATCTATCTATCTATCTATCTATCTATCTATCTATCTATCTATCTATCTATCTGGCTGTCTGTCTGTCTGTCTGTCTGTCTGTCTGTCTGTTTATTGATGAATCAGTTGGTCTGTCTGTCGATTGATCGAATGATCGGTCAAACTATCTATCTATGTCTGTCTGTCTGTCTGTCTGTCTGTCTGTCTGTCTATCTGTCTGTCTGTCTGTCTGTCTGTCTGTCTATCTATTTATTTATCTATCTAGCTATCTGTTTGTCTGTCTATCAATCTATCTTTCTACCTGTCTGTCTGTTTATTGATCAATCGGTCGGTCTGTCTGCCGATTGATCGAACGATCGGTCAAACTATCTATCTATGTCTGTCTGTCTTTCTGTCTATCTGTCTGTCAGTCAGTCAGTCTGTCTATCAATCAGTCTGTCTATCTATCTATCTATCTATCTATCTATCTATCTATCTATCTATCTATCTATCTATCTATCTATCTATCTATCTATCTATCTATCTATCTATCTATTCATCTGTCTGTCTATCTATCTGTCAGTCAGTCAGTCAGTCAGTCAGTCAGTCAGTCAGTCAGTCAGTCAGTCAGTCAGTCAGTCAGTCAGTCAGTCTGTCTGTCTGTCTGTCTGTCTGTCTGTCTGTCTGTCTGTCTGTCTGTCTGTCTATCTATCTATCTATCTATCTATCTATCTATCTATCTATCTATCTATCTATCTATCATCTATCTATCTATCATCTATCTATCTGTCTGTCTGTCTTTCTATCTGTCTTTTCGTCCATCCATTCGTCTATCTAGCTGTCTGTCTGTCCATCATATAACCTGCCTGTCTGTCTGTCTATCTGTCTGTCTATCCATATATGTATCTGACTCTCTATCTGACTGTCTGTCTGTCTATCAATTAATACGTCTGTCTGTTTATCCATCTATGTATCTGTCTCAACCTTTCTTCAGTCATGGCACCCTTTAAAAGTATGCAAAATCTTAAGTCACCCCAGTCTAAAATGTATTAAAAAACGTACACTCTGCATCTCTTGCACTGCTAACACACACGCACACACACCATAAGGTGTAATTTAGGGAGGGAGGAGTAAACGTGACTTACTTTTAATGGGAGACCTGAGCCTGGGATGATGCACACAATCGCCCTATTCTGGCAGGGATGGATGAGAGGCAGAAACGGAGCTCCTGGTCCAGAGCCCTCAGTCGCTCCCTGTACTTGTTCTTGATGTAAGTTACGCTCGAAAAGCTCAGTTCATGCCATGAACGAATCAGATTTATCATAATTAAACAAGTTTATAGTTTATTTCTCAATTATTTGTCATTATACTAAGAGCACTGCTTCTTTTCTGCATGTTCTCTCTGTAGCTCGGTTACGGCTCTCTCAACTCAAACTCAAAAGAAGCTTTATTGGCATGACAAATAAAGACATTCTTATTGCCAAAGCAAGTTAGAGAGAAATAATAAAAATAACAGTAAGAAAGAACAAATATATACAAAACAGCACTTTTGATGTAATGTGCTTTATAAATAAATTACTTACTTACTAAAACAGTTACAAGTGCAAAAAAATATTATGTTAATAAAAACAGTGCAAAATAATAACAAAATTATAATATTTACAGTAATGAGGTAGTAATAACGATCAGTCTCTCTCTCTCTCTCTCTCTCTGTGTGTGCGCACATTAACTGATTGTTATTACTACCTCATTAATGTAAATATTATAATTTTTATTGTTAATATTTTGCACTGTTTTTATTATTATTTTATTCTATTTTATATTTTTGCACATGTAACTGTTTTGTATATATTTGTTCTTTCTTATTGTTATTTTTATTATTTCTCTGTAACTTGCTTTGGCAATACGAATGTCCTTATTTGTCATGCCAATAAAGCTTCTTTTGAGTTTTTGAGTTCGTGTGTGTGTGTGTGTGTGTGTGTGTGTGTGTGAGTGTGTGTGTGTGTGTGTGTCTCGCTCGCTCTCCGCTTTCCGTTTTCAGATTTGAATTTCGACAATAAACAGCTCTTATTATGACTGATTGATTCCCTTCACTGATGGAAGCGGAATGGGTGGATTGCAGTCGATAAGAATCACTTTTAGAATATTTTTGACGGCACCCCTGATGAAGCCAGACGGCACCCCAGGGTGCCGTGGCACCCCGGTTGAGAAAGGCTGGTCTAAAGCCCCACTTTTTCAACCACAGTAACTTTAATCACACTCAAAATTTACAGAAAAAGAAAAATATACACAAAGGTAAAACATCTAAATGTATAAATCCAGACACTATAACTGCTAAGCACAATTCAATAATGTTCATAGTAATTCATGGCGAGAAACCATTAAAGGACAGTACTATATTAACCCCACTGCTCTAGCTCCAGGAATGGTACAACCCTACCTAATTGCAGGAAAACCCCCCTATAACTGAGCTGAATGGTACAGTCTTCTCTGTTTGTGAGTGCCACCAGACTACTGAGTGAAAGTATTTAATGCTGAGGTAACAATAAGAGTTAAAATAACGATAAACAGAGTAACATAAGTGACTGGTGTGTTATTTATCAACTCATCAATTAAAGTAATACTAATAAGTAACAAAGGGAATTTGTAGCCTAGTGGTTAAGGTACTGGACCAGTAATCAGAAGGTTGCCGGTTCAAACCCCACCACTGCCAGGTTGCCACTGTTGGACCCTTGAGCAAGGCCCTTAACTCTCAATTGCTTAAATTGTATCCTGTCACAACTGTAAGTCGCTTTGGATAAAAGCGTCTGCTAAATGCCAAAAATGACAAATGTCAAATAAAAGCTAATGTCATGAGAGGATCTGTTAAACCACAAACATACATCAAACGATATCCAGGTTATGCTAACAGGAGTGGCATTTAGAATATACAATGTCTTAACATTTTACAGTTTTAATGGCCCAGAGATTTGCAACAGTCCCATTCCTAAACCATGGACATAAGTATAGTGTTTCTCCAAGTAATCTATTCTAGGCAGGATTTTCACAACATTTGGAAGTGTGCCTGTAGGAAATTGTGCCCATGAGTTAAGCCCATCTGTTAGGTCAAGAAATGTAAATTCCCACATGCGTACTCCAAAGTCTTTTGTCTGTTGTTTTAGCTGAATAGATCACACAGAGGTCACTCTGTTTGAATACAGCATTTTGAAGTGTGTCCATGAGTTAAGCTTATCTGTTAGGTCAGATCACATCGTGGTCACTCTGTTTTAAAATGAGATGTAAACAAAAAACAAGCTCATGGTCAGGTGTCCAAATACTTTTGGAGATATAGTCTGAAACAGACTAATAATAATAATAATAGCACAAAGATAAAAGACATTATGCGTGTAAAGTTATACATGCACTGAAAGTAGCATTAAATAAAACAACAGTGGTTGAATACATACTGTAGATGATCTCTGTTCATTTGATTATGTTTTAAGGGTAACTGGAATTTTTAAAAGTTAAAATGTTTTCTTTTTAACTAAAAGGTTAAAATTAAAATTAGACAATAAAAACATTTAAATAATTGCTGGAACTATTTAGTCCAATGTTGCCTTGTTAATTCTCAGAAGCATAGGTTGAAATTGCAGGAAAATGTTATTGGGCTCATTAGGATTATCAAGACGGATCACAGTGTCAAAGCACAGGAATTAGATTAAACTAGCAGAAGATCGGGCAGCATGGCTCGGTGGGTAGCACTGTTGCTTCAAGACATGCAGCCAGGTTAACTGGAGCTACTAAAATTATTCTAAGTGGTGGTACATCAGTGTAAGAATAGTGGGAGAAAAATGCCATGAGTGTCTACACAGACATGATTGGCTATGTCTGAGGGGGGAGGTGCACATATCGGTGTGCTCTCAGGTCTGGTCTCAAGCCCGGATAAAATAAGGAGGGTTGTGTCAGGAAAGGCATCTGGCATAAAAACTAAATATGCATACAAAGTACGCGATACAGGAGCAGAGCCGAAAGAAAAAATAATAAGTGATTTTTAAAATTATTTTAAATAAGGGAGAATATTTATTGTTTTCGACTTTTATGTATTTGCTTTTCTACTACAATAAAAAAAATACATTTTATACCAAATTTACTCTGTAAATAAATAAATAAATGTTTTTCCTAAGGCAGACAAAACAGCTATTTTGTTATTAGCTTTTTCATTTTTTAAAATAACTTAATCTCTCAAATGTACATAACTTAGGACAATAATTAAGCATTCATTATACAACAAATACAACTTTTGAAAAAATCTTGAGTTAAACTGATTGTACCTGTAGATTTTTTTACAAACTGCAACCAGTCCAACAACCTACGGCTACTTTAAACACAATAAATCAAATCTGTTATGAATGTATTAAATAGCAGTTTATATCTACAGTCAATGGCATTAATATCAGACAAAAGTGTAAAAAAAAGAAATATAAATAATAAAACATTATAATAAATTACAAAATACTCCATATAAACATCAGTTACCCTATTTAAACCAAATAAAAGTGAATATCATTTTGCTTTGTTAAAGAATGTTCTTTTCTGACATGACTCTGTTATGTCATGTAAAAATCACGGGGGCATAAACCCAGTGAAACGTATTTTATTCTTTATTAATTTATTTATTTACATAATAAAATAAAATAAAAAGCTTTATGTCACTAAACAAATGAAAGGAATATAAATAAAAAATAAATATAATTTGTAATTATTATGTGTTATAAAGTTATTATAATTAGAATATTGTCCACATGTACGCAGTCAAGTCTTTTCTGTTTTTTCAGGTTTTTCAGGTCACACTTAAATAATAATAGTAATAATAATAATAATAGTAATAACAATAGTAATAATAATAATAATAACAATGATAATAATAATAATTTTAATAATAATAATGATAATGATGATAACAATAATAATAATAATAATAATAATAAAATAATTATTAATAATAATTATTATAATAATAATAAATAGTTACCTTTATAATCTTTTATAATAAGAGTATATTAATAATAATAATAATAATTATAATAATAACAATAATAATAATGACGATAATAATATTAATAATAATGATAATAATAATAATGAAGATGATGATAATAATAATAATAATGATAATAATGATGATAATAATAATGATAATAATAATAATAATAATAATAATTAATAATAATAATAATAATAATAATGATAATAATAATGGTATTATTATTAATAATGATAATAATGATAATAATAATAGTAATTATAACAATAATATTATTAATAATAATAATAAAATATAATTATAATAATAATAATATTAATAATAATAGTAATAATAATAATGATGATGATAATAATAAGAAGAAAAGAAAGAAATTTTTTACTACTACTACTACTACTAATTATTACTATTGTTGTTATTATTTTTATATAGTTAATAAAACAGTTCATATTATTTAAATACACTTCACAAAGGATGAAAATATATTTGTACTGCAGGTAAAAATAAGCAAATATTAGTAGATTCTTTTAGTTTTAATATCTAACAATCTGATAATCTAATAAACAAAAAGATCTAGATTTATTTATTTATTTCACTTTTTTTTTAGTGTGACAGGATTGTAAATGAAGCATGTAAAGTAAATCGCTTCACTGCAATTAAGGATATATGTTAATCGCTAAAGTGCAATCACAGAAACTAAACTAATTAAATAAATAATAAATAAATAAATCTATAATGAATAAAAATGTGATGATATTCTGTATAAGTCCTACCTGAAGTAGAAAATACTGCTGGATGGAATCAGATCAGATGAGCAGATCACATCACACCATCAGCACCAATTCTCCTCACATCCTGTCTGTGATGGGTGTGTGTGTGTGAGTGTGTGAGTGTGTATAATGTGGTAAAGATGCTCTTTCAGGAATAGAAATCTCAAACCAGCTTACTGGTTCCTTTCATGTGCTTCTCTTTGTGTCTCTCTTCTACTGGTTTATCTCACTCATTAACTTCCTCCTGGATGATGATGATGTGTGGATGATGGATGGATGACGATGGAAGAATGGATGAACAATACATTACCTAAACACATGCTTTTCAACCAACAAGTGGATTTTAATGAAGCACAACACACACTGCTCACTTTTTCTGAAGGTTGAGTTGCTCTACTGAAAATCATCAAGTAGCCACTAAACCAGGGGTAACCGGATATGACACAGCCATGGTACATCCAAATGAGCTGCTTTCTAGAACTTTACCTGGATCTGTCTGTTCAGATTTCTCTGATACATGTAGAGCAAACAGTTTTACAACCCTATTTAAAAAAAAAGTTGGGACGTTTTGTAAAACACAATATAAAAAGAATCTGTGATGTGTTTACTTTACCCAAAGCGGCTTACAGTACTGTGACAGTATACAGTCCAAGCAATTGAGGGCTAAGGGCCTTGCTCAAGGGCCCAACAGCAGCAACCTGGAAGTGGTGGGTCTTGAACCATCAACCTTTTGATTATTACTCCAGTACTTTAACTGCTAAGCTATAACTGCCCTGTTAATTCACTTAAATCTTTATTTAACTGATAAAAGTAGAAATAACAGATTTACAGTGTTTTCACTGATCAACTTCGTTGTAGTTTGTAAATATAAACACATTTAGAATTTGATCCCTTCAACACACTCATAAAAGTTGGGACAGAGGCGTGTTTCCCCCTGTGTTCCATCATCTCTCCTATCAATGAGACTTTAATGGTTTGGAAACTGAACACACTAATTGTTGCAGGTTTATAAGTGGAATTTTTCTCCATTCTTGCCTGATACAAGATTTCAAATCAGTCGTCTGATTTTCTTCTTCACGCTGCATCATATACACTGCCTGGCCAAAAAAAAGGTCACACACTCTAATATTTTGTTGGAACGCCTTTAGCTTTGGGCCAGTGATAGCTCGGTGGTTAAGGTACTGGACTAGTAAGCTGAAGGTTCCCGGTTCAAGCCCCGCCACCACCAAGTTGCCACTGTTGGGTCCCTAAGCAAGGCCCTTAACCCTCAATTGCTCATTGTGTAAGTCGCTTTGGATAAAAGCGTCTGCTAAATGCTGAAAATGTAAATGTAAATGATTACGGCACACATTCGCTGTGGCATCGTTTCCACAAGCTTCTGCAATGTCACAACATTTATTTCTGTCCAGAGTTGCATTAATTTTCCCCCAAGATCTTGTATTGATGATGGGAGATTTGGACCACTGCACAAAGTCTTCTCCAGCACATCCCAAAGATTCTCAATGGGGTTCAGGTCTGGACTCTGTGGTGGCCAATCCATGTGTGAAAATTATGTCTCATGCTCCCTGAACCACTCTTTCACAATTTGAGCCCGATGAATCCTGGCATTGTCATCTTGGAATATGCCCGTGCCATCAGGGAAGAAAAAATCCACTGATGGAATAACCTGGTGGTTCAGTATATTCAGGTAGTCAGCTGACCTCATTCTTTGGGCACATAACGTTGCTGAACCTAGACCTGACCAACTGCAGCAACCCCAGATCATAGCACTGCCCCCACAGGCTTGTACGGTAGGCACTAGGCATTATGGGTGCATCACTTCAGCCGCCTCTCTTCTTACCCTGATGCGCCCATCACTCTGGAACAGGGTAAATCTGGACTCATCAGACCACATGACCTTCTGCTATTGCTCCAGAGTCCAATCTTTATGCTCCATGTATGTGTATGTGTGTGTGTCTGCCCTGCGATGGACTGGCGCCTCGTCCAGGGTGTTACTGTGTGCCTTGTGCCCACTGAAAAGCTGGGATAGGCTCCAGCAACCGCCCGCGACCCTAATTGGATAAGCGGTTAAGAAAGTGAGTGAGTGAGCAATACTATAAAAACTATAATAACTAAAAATTATAATAACAATAATAATAATAATAACAACAACAACAAAACAGCAACAATAATAAAAGTAATAGCAATACTATAATAATAATAATAATAATAATATACTAATATGAATAATACAACTACTATTTCTAGAAATAATAATAATATTAATAATAACAACAACAAAACAACAACAATAATAAAAGTAATAGCAATACTATAATAATTATAATAATAGTAATAATATACTAATATGAATAATACAACTACTATTTCTACAAATAATAATAACAACAAAACAACAACAATAATAAAAGTAATAGCAATACTATTATAATAATAGTAATAATATACTTATATGAATAATACTATTATACTAAACTACTATTTCTACAAATAATAATAATAACAACAGAACAACAACAATAATAAAAGTAATAGCAATACTATAATAATAATAATAATGTACTTATATGAATAACACAAATACTATTTACTACTAACTAAAACTATTTCTACAAACAACAAAACAACAACAATAATAAAAGTAATAGCAGTACTATAATACTACTACTACTACTACTACTACTAATAATAATAATAATATACTAATATGAATAATACAACTACTATTTTTACAAATAATAATAATAATAATAATAATAATAATAATAATAATAGTAATAATAATAATAATAATAATAATAATAATAATAATAATAATAATAATAATAATAATAATAATAATAATAATAATAATAATAATAATAATAATAATGTACCCTATCTAGCTCTCCCTTTCTTAGACCCAGGCAGTTGTGTCTTTAGAGCATTCAAATAGCCTGGTGGCACAACTGAGACCTTTGAATGTGCTCATAAAATGTTTAAAAAAATAATTCTGTAATATAAATAATGTATAAGTAATATAAAAAGGCCATCATAAGACGTTTTTAAAACACACTTTGAAAAACAAAAAGGTGTATTAAAAATGATGTGTTGTGGGATGAGGAGGAGCTGACACCACTGAACGAATAAGATCACTGGTAATGTAGAACTATGGCATCATGCTGTCACAGATTCTCATCGTCATAGTGAAAGCATGAAGTGTATAAATCCATGTGCAATACAAGACACCAGAGGGCGATACAAGATCGTGTGTAGTGGTTTTGAAACTATGGTTGTGTGTTTAGCCACTTTAAATCTTCATGATTTGAACATTTTAAGCCTGAAATGAAAGAAAAAAGGACAAATCAGCATTAGCTGGTTGCTGTTCTAAGCTTGTTTATCATTTATTACTGGACTGTTAGCTGGTCTGTGTTGCTTTTGTGTTTAAAACACTACATAAACTGGATGGTGAACAAA
Source organism: Trichomycterus rosablanca (assembly GCF_030014385.1). Lineage (NCBI taxonomy): Eukaryota > Metazoa > Chordata > Actinopteri > Siluriformes > Trichomycteridae > Trichomycterus > Trichomycterus rosablanca. Next base: position 46,858,735 of record NC_085989.1, on the reverse strand, counting down.
AATGGCATAATCTGATGCCTGCTGATCTGATGCCAGTGCTGTTATTTTAGCTCCAAGTGGGACTATTTTATTGTTGTATTTAACAAATACAGCTGTGTTTTAGGAACATAAACAACAGCCTAGCTTTCAGTTTAGCACAGCAACTCTTGTTGTTAGCATTGCTGTTTCTTTAGTCTCCCCTGTTGCTTGCTCGTAATTCTGTTCATTTATAAATTTCATATCTTTGAAGTTTTGTAAAGTATCGCATGTGTAAAGAAAAGTGCCGATCATTTATTTTAGCCTGAAATTAAATAAAAAAATAAAAATAAAAAGCACAGAGCAGCATTAGCTGGGTGCTGTTCTAAGCTTGTTTATCATTTATTACTGGACTGTTAGCTGGTCTGTGTCAGTTTGTGTCACTAATGGAAAAAAAAATATGTGAAGAGCAAAATTCGTACCCTCGGTTTAGTAATCCGTACCCTCGGTTTAGTAATCCGTACCCTCGGTTTAGTAATCCGTACCCTCGGTTTAGTAAACCGTACCCTCGGTTTAGTAAACCGTACCCTCGGTTTAGTAATCTGTACCCTCGGTTTAGTAATCCGTACCCTCGGTTTAGTAATCCGTACCCTGGGTTTAGTAATCCGTACCCTCGGTTTAGTAATCCGTACCCTCGGTTTAGTAATCCGTACCCTCGGTTTAGTAATCCGTACGCACGGTATGTAATCCGTACCCTCGGTTTAGTAATCCATATGCATGGTTTAGTAATCCGTACCCTCGGTTTAGTAATCCGTACACTCGGTTTAGTAATCCGTACCCTCGGTTTAGTAATCCGTACCCTGGGTTTAGTAATCCGTACCCTCGGTTTAGTAATCCGTACCCTCGGTTTAGTAATCCGTACCCTCGGTTTAGTAATCCGTAGCCTCGGTTTAGTAATCCGTACCCTCGGTTTAGTAATCCGTACCCTTGGTTTAGTAATCCGTACGTACTCTCGTTGTTAGCATTGCTAGTGATTAGTCTTAATTTCTAGGGTTGCCATCCGTCCCGTAAAATACGTAATCGTTCCTAATTTGTTCTCTAATTTCCTTTGGGATCAATAAAGTATCTATCTATCTATCTCTATCTATCTTATTTGGAAATTAAACGTGGTGTTCCGTATTTAACTTATACGGGTCGCGCAATGGGAGAGAAATGCTGCAGATTAGACTGAGACAGGGTGATATGTATGAAACAGAAGGAAACTGCTGCTACCGTGGGAATTAGAAAGCGTTTGGTTATTATTTTAAGTAGTGTTCAGCATATCAGCATAACAACCTGTTTATGACTCTGCTGTTTGAGTAGCGCAGTGGGCAGAGCACATTGCGCATATTTTTCCGCCAAACATTCAAATCCAACTTAGGGCGAAACTTAAGTAGCACAAGCAGGGCCGGCGCTATGGGGGTGTTGGGGTGGGCATTGCCCCCCCAGATTTTCTCACTGCCCCCCAAAGCAACGCAGTCCAGAACTGGGGGCTGCATGTCAGTGTGAAGATGGATTATGTAAAAATGTTGTTTGCACTATTGAGAAAAAATGTTACATGATAAAATATGGTTCTGATTTATTATTATAAAGAATGAAAATAATAAATGTTAAACAGCCTAAATAAAACATTTTGATAATGCTCCTATGACGGTGTAAGACCCATTATATTTTTTATAGGTGTAACCCTAACCGCCTACCCCCCCGCTCCCGCTCAGGTAAACACCCGCCATCCCACCCCCCACCTTATGCTTACCGCCAACCCGCCAGCCCAGGGTGTTCCTTATTTCCAGTTCTGAAAGTTGCCAACCCTAGTCTTAACTGTTGCTTGTTCTTTTATAAATCTCAAATCTTTTTACAAGCTTTGTAAAGTAACTGGGTGCAGATAATTTATTTTAGCCTTAAATTAAACAGAGACAAAGCACAGAGCAGTATTAGCTGGTTGCTGTTCTAGCTAGTTTATCATTTATTGCTGGACTGTTAGCTGGTCTGTGTCAGTTTAGTTAAGCTTAACACTAAATATTATAAACATAAATGCTGATCTGATGCCATTACTGATATTTTAGCTCCAGGTGGGACTATTTTATTGTTGTATTTAACAAACCCAACTGTGTTTTAGGAACATAAACAACTGCCTAGCTTCAAGTTTAGCATAGCAACTCTTGTTGTTAGCATTGCTGTTTATTTAGTCCTCCCTAATGCTGTTCATTCATACAACCCCAAATCAGAAAAAAGTTGGGACAGTATAGAAAATGCAAAGAAAATAAAAATGCAGAGTTCCTTCTATTTATTTGATGTCAGACAGGATGAAGCTGAGATATTTCATGTTTTATCTGCTCAACTTCATTTCATTTATTAATAAGCATCCATTCCTGCATTTCAGGCCTGAAACACATTCCAAAAAAAAATGGGACGGGGGCAATTTAGGGCTAGTAATGAGGTGAAAAAAACTAAATAATGATGTGATTCCAAACAGGTGATGTCAACAGGTGATTGTAATCATGGTTTGGTACAAAAGCAGCATCCAGGAAAGGCTGAGTCTCTGATGAGCAAAGATGATCAGAGTGAGAAAATGATTGAAATGTTTAAAAACAATGAACCTCAAAGTAAGAATGGAAGGGATTTGCATATTTCTCCTCTACAGTGCAGAATATCATTAAATCATTCGAGGAATCAGGAGGAATTTCAGTGCTTAAAGGCCAAGGGTGCAAGCTTAATCTGAACGCCTGTGATCTTCGATCCCTCAGACGGCACTGCATCAAGAACCGCCACTCAACAATAGCGATATAACCACATGGGTGAGGGATTCGTTTATCAAACCTTTATCAGGCTCTACAATACAGAGTTACATACACAAATGCCACTTAAAACTTTACTGTGCAAAAAAGAAGCCTTATGTTAAACATGTCCAGAAGCGGCGTCGACTTCTCTGGGCTCGGACGCATCTAGGATGGACCATCACACACTTTTTTGGAAAAAATGTACGCCGTGTGCTCGAAAAGAACCATTGATCTGCAATCAAATAAAAGTCAAAGTAAATGTAAGAAACTCAGTGTGTTTTTATTATTTGCATTTTCCATCCTGTCCCAACTTTTTCTGATTTGGGGCTGTCAATCTCATATCTACAAAGTTTTGTAAAGTATCACATGAGCAAAGATTAAATGTTTATTTTAGCATGTGTGTGTGTGTGTGTGTGTGTGTGTGTGCATTAAGAAAATCTTTGAACACTGAACACATTTGTAAATCTTTCTTACTGTAAGCTACATCATACGAGCTGTAAACATCACAGTCAGTGTAAGAATATCAGTACAACACAGTCATTCATAACAAGCTGCAATTTAAAATTATTTTCTTCAATGAATTCACTTTATTCAATTCTACTGAGTTGTTACTGGTTTGTGTCCAGTAGGTGGAAGCAGATACATACTGCTGTTCTATCATTAAAACGGTGCTGTTCTTTTACACTGGTACCCTGCACCGCAACATGGTTCAGTCTTGAGTCTGCTTTCATTCATTCACTGTCTGTTTTACCGCCATTCCATCACAGGGCACCACACAGGGCGATTTTAGTATTTTTAGTTAGCCTGACTGCATGTCTTTGTACTGTGGGAGGAAACCCTCACAGACACGGGGAGAACATGCAAACACCACACAGAAAGGACCCGGACCACTCCACCTAAGAATCGAACCCAGGACCTTCTTGCTGTGACACCACAGTGCTACCCCCTGAGTCTACAACTGAATCACATCTAGAGGAACTTCATTATAAAGTAACTATAAAAGTTCTACAGACATTAGAATAATGGAAGCACAGAGGGTGAGGGGTCAGGAAAAGTGTTTCAAATGACTTTTTGGCTTCAATCCGGTCAAAAACTGGCCATTCCCCTACAAATTCTTTTACATTTTGAAGCTCTCCAGTTAATATGCCTCTTATTGGATGTTTAATTATTTATATTAAATTTATTAATGTATTGAACAATTTCTTTTTTATTTTTTCACCCCAGAAGTTCATCAGTTTCTAACTCAGACCAGTCTGTCTCGCACCAGCAACCACACAATCACACGACTGTCAGAGTCACTCAAATCACGTTGTTGTTTTTCTAGTTTTTTCCTATTTTGGAGGTTTGACGTTTGATGTGGACGTTCACTGAAGCTCTTGACCACCTCTGTATTATTTATGCATTGAGCTGCTACTGCTGCTGACTGATTGGACAGTTTTATGAACAAGCAGGGGTACAAATAAGTGTTCGTTTTATCAGCTCCACTTACCCTATAGAATCACTTTGTAGTTCTACAATTACTGACTGTAGTCCATCTGTTTCTCTGCATGCTTTTTTTGCCTGTTTTTCAATGGTCAGGACCCCCACAGGACCACCACAGGGCAGGTATTATTTAGGTGGTGGATCATTCTCGGCACTGCAGTGACACTCACATGGTGGTGGTGTGTTAGTGTTTGTTGTGCTGGTATGAGTGGATCAGACACAGCAGCGCTGATGGAGTTTTTAAACACATCACTGTCACTGCTGGACTGAGAATAGTACACCTACCAAAAATATATCCAGCCAACAGCACCCCATGGGCGGCGTCCTGTGACCACTGATGAAGATCTAGAAGATGACCAACTCAAACAGCAGCAATAGATGAGCGATCGTCTCTGACTTTACATCTACAAGGTGGACAAACTAGGCAGGAGTGTCTAATAGAGTGGACAGTGAGTGGACACAGTATTTAAAAACTCCAGCAGCGCTGCTGTGTCTGATCCACTCATACCAGCACAACACACACTAACACACCACCACCATGTCAGTGTCATTGCGGTGCTGAGAATGATCCACCACCTAAATAATACCTGCTCTGTGGTGGTCCTGTGGGGGTCCTGACCATTGAAGAACAGGGTGAAATCAGGCTAAAAAGTATTTAGAGAAACAGATGTGTGTTCCATATTGAATGGATTTTGGTCCCTATGGGGTTTCTACAGTCAATGAAGAAGTGTTTTCCATGTCAGAGGATCATTTTGTTCTCTTTGTATTCTGTGTTGTGCCTTGAAACAGTCAGGTTATTATTTATTTATTTTATTTATTAGGATTTTAACGTCTTGTTTTTGAAACTTAAAGATTCATCAGTTCAAGTTTTGATGTCAAACATAGTCATGGACAATTTTGTATCTCCATTTAACCTGACAGCACGTCTTTGCACTGTGAGAGGAAACCGGAGCTCCCGGAGGAAACCCACACAAACTCCACACACAAGGGACCCGGACTGTTCCACCTGGGAATCGAACCCAGGACCTTCTTGCTGTGAGGCAACAGTGCTACCCACCGTGGCACCCTCGAAACATTAAAGTCCAGTTCTGTTCCCTGTAACTCTGTCTCGATTCACTTTATTTCCTACTATATGAGTTCAGTGAACACTAAATTCTCTCAGTTACAGTCAGAATGCTGCACCACACCTGGTTTAATGCATTAATTGGGGTCGTGTAAACATACGTGCTGGTATTTTAACCAAACAAAGACACAGTAAGTGGTGGTAAAACAGATAAAGGAGTCAAACCAGCACCAGAAATTCCTCCACTGCACACACCAAAGAAGCTATCCCGTTCTCTCACGGCGTTTAGTGTCACGTCTTGTGGAGCTGGAGCTGGACAGTCTGGAGGTAGTGCGTGAGAGGAGGATAAAGGACAAAATCAGAGCGGTCCTGGACAATCCCTCTAACACTCTCAGTGAGGAACTATGGTGCTGGGCAGTTCATTTAGTCATAGGCTAATTCCACCAAAGAGCAAGACAAAACCCTTCAGGCATTCTTTTGTGCCCACTGCCATCAGACTGCATAAAAGAAGCAGAATACACAGGCTGTATAGAATACACACTGACCAGCAGCGTCAGTCATATTGGGTGTGTTCGAAAAGCTAGTGCGCTCTCTACATAGACAGCATTTTATGTCATCCTACGCGCGCTCCCGAGAACAAGGCTGTTCGAAATCCTAGATGCCCTAATATGCTGTCTAGTTAGGCATATTAAAATTTCAATGTTATTTTGGCCTTAAGAACGAGGGAGCATCGGAAGCGTCCTTAGTAATCAAGGCAATCCCAGCATTCAGTGCAGCAGCTCTTCTCTCACAGAAAAATAAAAAAAAAACATGGCTGATGGTGCAGAGAAACGAACAGAGTTATTTTCAAACGTAAATAAATTATTATTGATTTTTAACAAGTTCGGGCTTGTCAGCGAATATAACGGTACACGAAGGGAGATGTTAGTTGACGTGCTAGCGCGCTGTGCCACCTCATCCCATTGGTTTGAATGGCAAGATGCTAACTGTTAGCTTAGTAAGCGAAACCCGATGGAATCGCTGTCTAAGTAGCGTGTTCGAATAATCTGCCTTATAAGTCATTGACTTATTAGAATCCTCTCTACTGAGGCAGCTGCCTATGTAGGCAGTAAGGCAGCAAGGCAGCTCACTAGGTTTTCGAACACACCCATAGTGTCTTCCTGTATAATTTGTCACTACTGTATTTATTAGGGATGTAACGACGCACCACAAGGCAGTTAAAAATCGGTGCACATGTGCCATGATTCGAACCGGTAATTCATGTAAAATGAATCAATATTCACTTTAAACAGCAGAGGGCACCGGCACTGTTCACCTCGCCTGGTTGACGTCACTACAGGGTTGCCAGGTTCTGAATTTTCCAGCCAAATTTATTTATGTGAGGATACTTTCTTTATTTGTATTATTCATTTATTTATTTAATGTGGGACCTATTTCATTTCAGTTTATTTTACACAAAAAGGGAAATGTGCAGCATTGTTTTGCATAGGTTGTACCTACCTGAGAAATAAAAGGACATTCATTATTTAGATAAATAAAATATTTTATTTATTTTACTAAGAGAAATAATAAAAGGAAACTTTGTCATAATTTGTCTTTAATTTCATTTTGTTTAAAGAAGTTGGGAAAAAATCATATTGTGAACCCAGTATCATGACTCGAATTGCATCATGGGTAGAGTGTATCGTTACATCCCTAGTATTTATTTTATTTTATTTTACTGTTTTATTTTATGTTTTATTTTCTATAACTGTATTTACTCTGAGCTGCTGTAACACTTGGAATTCCCTCATGGGGTTCAATAAAGGAATCTCATCTCATCTTGTGACATCATGTCCCGTGTTCGGTTTGTTTAGACGCCTTTGATTTCTATTGTGCTCACACCTAAAAACAAATCGCACCAGCATTAGTTCATAAATGTCAAACACTCTCTGTCTGTTTATTCAGTTCACCAGAGTTTGAAAGAAAGTTTCACACTTATTGTGATGAACCGCACCAACAGAGCGACAGAGCGATCGTACCAGGGTTTGTTTCATTCCAACCGGATTAAATCCAGGATTTCTCACACTGAGCAGTTTTTGTAGCGCCAGTGTTCCTGAGGTGCACTCATACTTTCGGGACTGAGCGCACAATAAGAAGAATTAAAGAGCTTTGTTATTATTTTTCAGAGATGAATTGAACATGTTTGTTGAAGAACAGTCACGGGAGACGTGGCTCGATATCCGACCCGCAGCGGCTCTATCAGACATAATAGCGGTAGCTGTAATAATAAAACCTAATAAAGGAACGGGCGGGAGGAGTACGAGGTACCCGGGGGCCCCGGCTGGTGGAACGATTCAATATGAGAACGTTTATAACGTTTTATAGTCGTACGTGAGATAGAAACGACGACTTGTTATTTTTATTACTGTTCAAGTCCGGCTGTATGTACACCACATGGTCAGAAGTACACTATATTGCCAAAAGTATTCGCTCGTCTGCCTCACACGCATATGAACTTGAGTGACGTCCCATTCTTAATCCATAGGGTTTAATATGATGTCGGCCCACCCTTTGCACCTATAACAGCTTCAACTCTTCTGGGAAGGCTTTCCACAAGGTTTAGGAGTGTGTTTATGGGAATTTTTGACCATTCTTGCAGAAGCACATTTGTGAGGTCAGACACTGATGTTGGACGAGAAGGCCTGGCTCCCAGTCTCCGCTCTGTTACGTGGGAGAGAAAGGACTCAAGTGCGGAGATTGGATAAACAAAAATTTTATTTTTTATAAATGAAAATAATAAACACTAAACAGAAGACAGAAACAAAAACCAATCAGGAACCCCGATGGATGCCGCTGAGCGATGCAGGCAACATAAACCAAAAGGGAAAAACAAAGACTGCTGGATGCGAACCTGGGTCGTCCGGAAGCGAGGCGGGCGCGTTACCAGCGCGCTAATGCAGCGCGAGTGAGGGGGTGTTTGTAGGCGCTAAAAATAAAGGCGGTGGATAGGAACCGGGTAATGGCGTTAAAGCCGAGCGCTTGACGGCATCACCATCAGGCAGTTACTGAATCCACTAGCGCTGAAAATAAAGCGGTGGGTGTAAACCGGGTAATGGCGTTAAAGCCGAGTGCTTGACGGCATCACCATCAGGCAGTTACTAATCCCACTATCGCTGAGAATAAAGCGGTGGGTGTAAACCGGGTAATGGCGTTATAGCCGAGCGCTTGACGGCATCGCCATCAGGCAGTTACTAATCCCACTATCGCTGAGAATAAAGCGGTGGGTGTAAACCGGGTAATGGCGTTAAAGCCGAGCGCTTGACGGCATCGCCATCAGGCAGTTACTAAACCCATTATCGCTGAAAATAAAGCGGTGGGTAGGAACCGGGTAATGGCGTTATAGCCGAGCGCTTGACGGCATCGCCATCAGGCAGTTACTGACCCACTAAGCAGAAAGCGCTTAGGCGCTACAGCACTATGACGCGGGAGTTAAGGACTCCCGGACATCAATAGCCCCAGCACAGCGGTAGGCTAGAGGTAGAACGCGATCGGCGTGGACTTCGCTGAGGGTTGCAGCTGAGGAAGTTCGCCGATCTGAAAAGAGAAGAATAGAACGAATCAGTTAGACAGGCTCGGAAGTGCGGATTCGAACCGTCGCCACCCAGCGGTTACGAAACCAAATGACCACTTAATGTAAGTGTGTGTGTGTGTGTGAATCGTGTGTGTTTGTGTGTGTGTGATGTGTGTTTTTGTTTGTGTAAGTGATGCATGTGTGTGTGTGAATCGTGTGTGTTTGTGTGATGTGTGTTTTTGTTTGTGTAAGTGATGCATGCATGTGTGTGTGTGAGTGTAATGTTGTAATGTGTGTGTTTGTGTGTTTTTGCTTGTGTAAGCGATGCATGCATTAGAGTGTGTGAAGCATGTGTGTGTGTGTGTGTGTGTGTGTGTGTAAGTGTAATGCGTGTGTTTGTAGTGTCTGTGATGTGTGTTTTCGATGGTGTAAGTGGTGTGTGTGTGTGAATTGTGTGTGTTTGTAAGTGTCTGTGATGTGTGTTTTTGTTTGTGTAAGTGATGCATGTGTGTGTGTGTCTATAAAGTGTGTTTTTGTTTGTGTGTAAGTGTAATGTGTGTGGATGTGTGTCCGTGATGCATGTTTGTTTATGTGAAAGTGATGTGTGCATGAGTGTGTGTGAAGCGTGTGTGTGTGGTGTGTAAGCGTAATGTGTGTGGATGTGTGTCTGTGATGCGTGTTTGTGTATGTGGAAGTGACGTGTGCATGAATGTGTGTGAAGCGTGTGTTTTTGTGTGTGTGTAATGTTTGTGTATGTGAAGCATATTTGAGTTAGTCTAATGTGTGTGTGTCTGTAATGTGTGTTTTTCTTTGTGTAAATGATGCATGTGTGTGTGTGAATCGTGTGTGTGTGTGTGTGATGTGTGTTTTTGTTTGTATAAGTGATGCATGCCTTCGTGTGTGTGTGTGTGTGTGTCTGTGTGTCTGTGTGATGTGTTTGTGTAAGGGATGCGTGCATGTGTGTTTGTTAAGCATGTTTGTGTAAGTGTAATGTGTGTGTATGCACGTGTCTGTGTTTGTGTGAGTGTAATGTTTGTGTGTGTGTGTGTGAAGCATGTGTGTAGGTGTTTTGTGTATGTGATGTGTGTTTTTGTTTGTGTAATAGATGCATGCATGTGTGTGTGTTTGTGTAAGTGATGCATGTATACACTATGTGTGTGTGTCTGTGATGTGTGTTTTTGTCAGTGTGTGCGTGTAATGTGTGTTTGTGTGTGTGATGTGTGTTTGTGTGTGTGATGTGTGTTTTCCTTTGTGTAAGTGATGCATGAGTGTGTAAACATGTGTCTAAGTGTAATGTTTGTGTGTGTGGTTTTGTGTGTGTGATATTTGTGTGTGTAAGTGTAATGTTTGTGTGTGTGTGTGTGTGTGTGTGAGCAGAAACAGAGCTGGCTTGTCCAATTAAAGCAGAGAGAAAACAAATCTGTCAAAAATAAGACCAGCTGAAGCCATTGATCTGTTTACTCAATACACACACACACACACACACACACACACACACACACTCACACACACAGGTAGACAGGTCGGTCATCTTAATTGCTGGACAGGCTGATGCAGAGACTGTGGTTTTCTATTTTCAATCACACTAAACATGTACTGCACATGGATCACTAACCTCCTCACGCTGGTCAGGGTCCTGGTGGGTCTGGAGCTACACAAAAGCACTGAGCATAAGATAGGCATGCACCATGAAGGGCATCACACATGTCCATGGATCCCTAGGACCAGTTCAGAGGAATTCACCTAATGCACCTCAGTGCTCAGAGGAAACATGGTGGACATGGGAGGAACATGCCAAACTCCTCACAGACTGTAAGCATAGGCAAGGATTGAACTGAACTCAGGCTTCGAGATGCACCATTAAGCCACCCTGTATATACAATATACTAAATAAAATTTATTATTTCAGAGCTGTACTGTGGGGCTGCCAAGTTGCCCTTGCATTGGGCCCTTGAGCAAGGCCCTTAAGCCTCAATAGTTCCGTCTGTATTCATCACTTTGGGTGAAAGCGTTTGCTGATTGCTGTACATTAAATGCAGATCTGATGTTAAAGCTCCTGAAGTGGCTCTAGAACCTGAAAACTTACATGCACGACAGCCTCAGCGTCAAAGTCGAAGTGACTTTCAGAGGTAAACAGGGTTTATTTAGCATCAGCCGGGCAAACACTGAATGTTAAACACTTCCTGTCTGCAGTGTTTGCAGGTTTTGATTACAGCCCGACAGACTATCAAAAACATCAGCCTGAACTGACGGAAACACAAACATCTGGATCAGGGTAGTAAAGGAGGTCACGATTAAACTTTAACTAGTGAAGCAATGTCCAGACTGTCCTATCCAGTGCAGCTCAGTGGGTAGCACTGTCGCCTCACAGCAAGAAGGTCCTGGGTTTGATACTCAGGTGAAGCGGTCTGGGTCCATTCTGTGTGGAGTTTGCATGTTCTCCCTGCATCTGTGCGAGTTCCCAAAGAACTGTGTGTGTGTGTGTGTGTGTGTGTGGTGACCTGTTTTTCCTGCCTTTTGCTCAGTGAATTTGACCCACTGTGATAATTTAATAAATGAATGAAGTAATAAATGAATGAAGTAATAAAAAAGAATGAATGAATGAATTAATTAATCATGATTAAAAAAATTTTTTTTAAATTGAATGATTGAATAAATGAATGAATTAATGAATAGATAATTCAATGAATGAATAAATTAATAAATGAATAACTTAATGAATTAATAAATTAATTAATTACCAAAGTAATAAATGAATAAATAAATGAATTAATAATTAAAAATAAATGAATGAATTAATGAAAATTGAACAATTAAATGAATGAATGCATTAATAAATTAATAAATAAATGAATTTATTAATCAATAATTAAAAATAATAAATAAATAAATTAATTAATGAATTCATAAAGTAATAAATAAATGAATAGTTAAATTTAATGAATGAAGAATTAATTAGTAAATGAATAAATTAATGATGTAACAATTGAATGAATTAATAAATTAATTAATAAACGAATAATTGAAGAATAAATTAATTATTAAATAAATAAATGAATAAATGAATAATTGATTACATGAATTAATAAATAAATAAATTTATGAATTAATGACTAAATAAATAATTGAATAAATAAATTAATCAATAATTTAAAATGTAATAATTAAATGAATGAATGTGTTAATAAATGAATGAATTAATTAATAAATAAATAAATGAATTAACAAATGAATAAATGAATGAATGAATTAATTAATTAATTAAGTAATAAATGCATGAATTAATAAAGTAATAAATAAATGAATGAATAAATTATTACATAATTTAATGAATGAATTAATAAATGAATTAATTAATTGATTGATAATTAAAAAATATAAATAAATCAAAGAATAATTGAATGAATGAATAGTTAAAATAATTAAAAGAATAAATGATTGAATTAATTAATAAATTTAAAAAAATTAAATTAATGAATGAATAGTTGAAATAATTAAATGAATGAATGAATTATTTATTAAATGAATAATTGCGTAAATGAATGAATAAATAAAAAAATTAAGTAATAAATGAATGAATGAATTAATAAATGAATAAATTATTTAATAAATGAATAATTGCGTAAATGAATAAATAAATAAATAAATTAAGTAATAAATGAATAAATAAATAAATAAATAAATAATTAAATAAATAAATAAATAAATAAATAAATAAATAAATAAATAAATAAATAAATAAATAAATAAATAAATAAATAAATAAATAAATAAATAAATAAATAAATAAATAAATAAATACATGAATGAATTAATAAATGAATGAATGAATGCAGTCGGCTCATTTGCTAAACGTACATGTGTTAAATGTAGTAAACTATTAAAAACAACCTAAAAATGCAAAACAAGAAAAAAGTAAATTGTGTAAAAACCCTGTATGTGTGAAACCACTAAACTTTAATGCTGAGCTTATAATGAAATGACCAAAGAAAGACGGTCAGTATAAACAGCTCTCTATTGGACTGCATTAGTTACTACTACCACTTTAGGTCAGAACATCTAGTTCAGTGATACAGTAATAACAGTAATAATTACCACACATAATGAAGGACTGTTATTATAAATAATTCTGCACCATGACTTCAGGAGGTGACGGGAGGACGCCGCCCGTACCAGATGAGTCGAGATTCGGGATAGATCAAAGTAAACCGAGGACGCCGAGTCCTTCAGACGAGTGGCATCATTATCTCCACCGCGAGAGCACGGCGACCAGAAAGAAAAATGAGGGATCACACGGCGTGACCAGAAGCGTGTAGAAATTCAAATGTCACTTTTGATTTAAAGAAAGCGACTTTTTCACCGGCAGTAAGAGGCTCACCTGGAAATGTGTGTTTGTGCTCATTCACCTATACTGATGAAGTTCAGGAACGCTAACTCACCGACCTCACGGAGACAGAAGACGTTACAAGGACACCATAAATAATACATATCATTAAAGTACTAAGTACAAAAATACATATACTCATAGGAATAATGAGCACTATTTATAAATAGATAATTAATAATAATAATAATAGGTCGTCCTCATTGGGAAATGGAAGGATACCAGTGTACCCAAAAATACTCATAGAAATAATTGAATTTTTTGCTGATTAGATGATGATCTGAGCAGCAGTTGTCCAGTTTTAAGCATGTATAGTGTGATTTGTTGGTACATGGTTGATCGTATGATTAGTTGAGAGACTGTAGGCTGATCAGTCTAGCGATTGACTAGACAACTATAGACAACTATTGGCTGATTACTAAAGCAGCTACTGACTAATGGGCAGCAATTAGTCATTTAGATCAAAATTATTGATTGATAAGATCACTGGGGTCAGGACCCCCACAGGACCACCACAGAGCAGGTATTATTTAGGTGGTGGATGATTCTCAGCACATACCATACTCATACCAGCACGACACACACTAACACACCACCACCATGTCAGTGTCACTGCAGTGCTGAGAATGATCCACCACCTAAATAATACCTGCTCTGTGGTGGTCCTGTAGGGGTCCTGCCCATTAAAGAACAGGGTGAAAGCAGGCTAAAAAAAGTATGTAGAGAATCAGATGGATTGCAGTCAGTAATAATAATGCATAGGGTGTGTTCGAAAACCTGGTGAGCTGCCTTGCTGTCTTACTGTCTACATAGGCAGCTGCCTAAATAGAGAGGATTCTAATAAGTCATTGACTCATAAGGCAGCTAATTGAAACGCACTACGTAGACAGCGATTCCATCGGGTTTCTTTCAAAGGATCAAAGGATTTTTCCCTTTTTCTCGCGATCTTTTTAGTGCGTACAATTTTTACCCAATTGCGTTATGCTTCCTCTCTACTGGTGCTGATCCCTGCCCTGACTGAGGACAGCAAACTGACACACGCCCCCTCCAACACGTCTGCATCTTTTCACCTGCACAAGGGGAGTTGATATGTGGATCAGCTTTGTGCACTGAGAGCACAGCTTTATAACTCAACACTGTACAGACAATCAGCCAGCAGAGGCCGTAATTCCATCGGTTATGAGGTTCCTATCCGGCTTCCCACCCTGTGAACAACAGCCAATCTTTTTTCATATAGCCGCCCAGCCCAGCCGGATGGCAGAGCTGAGTTTCGAACCGACGAGTTCCAAATCCCAGCTCTGGTGTGCTAGTGGGTGTTACCGCTGCGCCATCTGAGCGGCTCTATCATTTAATTTAAGAGTGTAATTTAATGACTGACATGAAAAGTGGACCGGATGCCAGTCTATTGCAGGGCAGACACACACACACACACACACACACACACACACACACACACACACACACACACACACACACACACACACACACACACACACACACACACACACACACACACACACACACACACACACACACACACACACACACACACACACACACACACACACACACACACACACACACACACACACACACACACACACACACACACACACACACACACACACACACGGCAATTCAGTGTCTCCATTTAACCTGACTGCATGTTTTTGGACTGTGGGAGGAAACCAGAGCTCCCAGAGGAAACCCACACTGACACGGGGAGAACATGCAAACTCAGCACAGAAAGGACCCGGACCACCCCGCCTGGGGATCGAACCCAGGACCTTCTTGCTGTGAGGGGACAGTGCTACCCACCAGGCCAACATGCCGCCCAAATCTTAAACTTGAAATATGAAATGTATTCTAACAAAAAGCAGTTAGTAGAACTGAAGAAATGAATGAATGAATGTTCATCCATGCAGCCGTCTGATAGCAGCTCAGCTGAAGCTCAGTTCATTCACCTTCACAGATCACTGAAGAGTCCATCAATCATTGTGAAGGGAAGCAGAAGCCTTTGATTTCAGAACTTCAGCAGACTAGTTGAGGTTAAACTGTCAGTGCTATTTTGATTCAGATTCCTAAACGAAATCCTTGGGGAGAAGTCCGGTCTTCAGCTTTTGTCTATCACTGGTACACACCACACATTCATGACCCTCACTGACCGCCGTGTCGGGTGAGTGTGTGGAGTAATAACCAGGAGACCTGAACCCTGTGGTGTTTGTTCACTCACGAACAGAGAAGGTTGATATTAAATGTCAGTTCGGTGTCGGAGGAGGAAAATGACGGACAGTGACACTTTATTTTGACGGACCGTTATATGAATATCTACTAGCTGTCAGTTCAGTGTCACTCAGCTGTTATGTACAGCACATGTAACGCTTGGCTAAGAGATTGACGTGAACACACACACGTAGATGTTTTAGACATGTTTATTGACAAGAAGAGACAGAACAAAGCAAACAGGCAGTGAGAACAAAGACTAAGCAAATGGCTATGCTAGTGCTATAGGCTAATGCTAATGGCTAAACATAACAGGTCCCTGAACAAAACTACAACACACATTTACATTTTCATTTGTGGCATTTAGCAGACGCTTTTATCCACAGCGACTTAAGGCCTCAGCATACTTCATGCGGAGACGACGTTCGCCTGGCTTCGGCGACCAAAGTGACGTAATCGCGGAGAAAGCGAACAACCGCGGATGTCACGCAGAGGCTTCGCTCGCCTTGTCGCGCACATGGAAGCTGGGAAAACTGTGGAGCAGATGCGATGGGCAAAACAAAACCGCTAGAAGTATGCCAGCTTCTAGAAGTAAGCTCGCGAAGGCGCGTTTGGCTTCGCGCGACGCTCGCGAATTTAGTTTTGCTGGAAGTATGCTGAGGCCTTTACCACTGAATTCAGTTCAAGCAATTGAGGGTTAAGGGCGCATTCACATGAGAAGTGCAAACTGCCGCTTTGTTCAGCGCTCGGCATGAGCGGTGCGATAAAACGTCATCAAAGTGCAACTACTGTATGAGACGAATCTGCATTTGGATTTTCCTCTGTTTCACTTTTAAACTTGTGTTACAGCTCGAGATAATGAAAATTTGTGAGAATCAGCTTCTCCCAGAGAGTCTAAAGATAGATAGATAGATAGATAGATAGATAGATAGATAGATAGATAGATAGATAGATAGATAGATAGATAGATAGATAGATAGATAGATAGATAGATACTCTATTAATCCCAAAGGAAATTAAGGAAGAAATTAAGCATTTTAATTAAGGAATTAATTAAAATGCTTATTGTTAAAAAAAAAAGCTTAACGTGGTTTAATGAAGTGGTCCCCAACCACCGGTCCCGATCCGTGGGTCACTTATTACCGGGCGAACAGAACTGAGCAGACTGACAGAGACGAGTTTTTAACAGGACATGAACTTCAAAAGTCAGGTGTAAAGCTGTTTAAGGATCACAATTTAAATCTAGGGTTTATATCACCATTACGGTACTAAACAGAGAAACACAAGAACTTGAACGATGCAGAGCGTCACATCTGAAGCTTCACTAACTAAAATAATGTTGATGTTTTTACTGCTTTTCATTTTATGATTGTAACATCGACTCTTAGTAGTAACAGTTTATCAGAACTGTAACTTTTAGGCAATAAAAAAAAATCTTATTAATATTGAGCAGAATGAAGTTCACCCTATTGGTCCGGCACTCCACAACAGTAACATTTTCTTATGTGGCCCCTTGGAAAATGTAATTGCCCAACCCTGAATTAGAGATACATCAGCAAGGAAAACACGGCTTCCATTTCCAACACACGGGTGTTTATCATCTCATATCACCCCCAGGTGGAAGCAGCATCTCGTTGCAGTGAAAAATGCTCGTGTGAGCAGTGTAGTTATTCTATTTTAAATCCTCCCACCCCCGCCGGTTTGTGAAAATATATTTTATTTAAAACCGGTCCATGTTGCAACAAAGGTTGGTTTAATGTACTAAAAGAACGACACAGGAGCACTAAACTTCTCTTAATTATTACTGCTCATAAGTTCTTTCAAGTAATGAAATTCCTCACTCGTTGTTTTAGTACAATAAGTCACATTAAGCGTTGTTCATACGTCCTGAGTCACTTTTACCCCCTCATATCAAACAGTTTGTCTTATTGGAGGAGTTTTGAAAAGGTCAGAGGCAAACTGGGTCAATCAGGTGAACTAAGAGCGCTGCGGCAAGCACAGTAATCACAAGGCCAACGCTGCAAAAGTGCGCAGTGCGCACCGCTCAGGGAAGTGCAGCGTCAAGCTAAGCAGCACCGCCAGGCTCCATAAGTAACAATGGCACCACCAGCGCAAAAGCTTTTTTTTTCTATTTTTATTTATGCATTTTCTCCCATTTTCTCCCAGTTTAATGTAGTCAATTTGTCTTCCGCCCTTGGGGTATCCCTGATTGCAGTTGAGGTGGGTATATTGCTGCCTCGGGACTTGTCTGGGGTGTTTCCTGCCTTTCGTCCAGTAAATCAGACCCATCACGACACTGACCAGGATTAAGCGGTGGTAAAAACCTAGTACTTGTGGAGGAGATACTACTGACCACATAGTGTAAGTTTGGGGTAAACACTTTCATCTCTCGTTTTCAGTAAGTGGGTGTGTTAGGGAGTAACGAGAGCGACTGAAAGCTTGACCCGCTCTGACTTTCTCTTCCATCTAAATGCAAATAGATCGTGAGGATAATGGAGGCTCAATCTCACCCTGTTTACAGTCGCTGTGAGATGGTTTTTGTGAAGAATTGGAACCATTGTTCTCCTGTTCACACAGATTCATTTTTCTCCTGAGAGTTTGAGAGGAATGAGAGAGTTTTAGGAGGAATGAGAGAGAGATTGTGAGATGGATCATTCAGATGTGGAGAAGAGCCCGGCTAAATTGATCCGCCGTTAGAAAACACACCGCACAATCTGAAAAATACACTTCAGAGCTTTATGATGGATGGAACGCTGTGTAGGATGAAAACCACTTTAGAGAAAAACTTTTTTTCTTTTGTATGTGCTTTTTGTATTGTGTCAGTAGTACAAAAAAAAGAAAAAAAGTTTATTTTACAATCTCAAATCAGAAAAAGTTGGGACAGCATGGAAAATGCAAATAATAATAATAAAAAAAAACACAGTTTCTTACATTTACTTTGACTTTTATTTCATTGCAGACAGGATGAACATGAGATATTTCATGTTTTATCTGCTCAACTTATATATTATTATATATTTATATTATTATGTTATATATTTATATTATTATATTATATATTTATATTGTTATATTATATTACATATTGCATACAGTACAGGCCAAAAGTTTGGACACACCAGCCAAAAGTTTGGACACACCTTCTCTTCAATGTTTTTTCTTGATTATTTTTATTTTCTACATTGTAGATTAATACTGAAGACATCCAAACTATGAAGAATTATGTAGTGAACCAAAAAGTGTTAAACAAACCAGAATATGTTTAATATTTTACCAACTCTACCTCTGCACAACCCAACTGATGGTCTCAAACACATTAAAAAAGCAACAAATTCCAAAAATTCACTCTAGACAAGGCACAAACATTCATTGAAAACCATTCCAGGTGGAAACCTAATAAAGCTGGTTGAGAAAATTTCAAAGAGTGTGCAAATCTGTCATTAAAGCAAAATATGGCTACTTTGAAGAATCTAAAATATAAAACATATTCTGGTTTGTTTAACACTTTTTTGTTTACTACATAATTCCATAAGTGTTCCTTCATAGTTTGGATGTCTTTAGTATTAATCTACAATGTAGAAAATTTAAAAAAAATCAAGAAAAACCACAGGAATGAGAAGGTGTGTCCAAACTTTTGGCCTGTACTGTATATATTTATTACCTACCAACATTGTACTGTAATACTTACTTAATACTTCTTACGCACCTTGAGCTTTACTTAATTAATCATTTTTAACTGAGTCTTTTACTTTTACAATTTTTTTTTAATGTACCTTGAGCCTTTACTCATTTTTTCTGATGTACCTTGAGCCTTTACTCATTTTTTTCTATTGTACCTTGAGCTGTTGTAATACTTCACTTTCCCTCTGGGATTAATAAAGTTATCTATCTATCTATCTATCTATCTATCTATCTATCTATCTATCTATCTATCTATCTATCTATCTATCTATCTATCTATCTATCTATCTATCTATCTATCTATCTATCTATCTATCTATCTATCTATTATAATGTTATAATAACCGTTTGTAACATCTGTGTGTGTGTGTGTGTGCCCGCCCTTGTTTCCCGTCTGGCCCTTTGTTACACGTACCAACGTTTGTGTGTATCAGGTGAACCTCTTATACAACGTCAAGGGTGAAAAGAACAGACAGACTCAGTCTCATCATTTTTTCATTAATGTTTTAATATTTTCTTTAATATCAGTTCTTCTACGTCCAGTTTACCGTTTCATTACCAAGTCTATCTGATTATAATATCATCTAAAATGATCAGTATAATAACTGTGTAGGTGTTACAAAACAATGACAATCTGGAATGAGTGTCACTGACTGAGACTGTGGACCGACAGAAACGAGAGGTAACAGTCTGACAAACATCATAAAGGACAAAAAAGTATAAACAAAATCAATAGACGAGCAGAAGTCAAATATCAAACCATATTATTATTATTATTATTATTGTTATTAATGATCTCGCATAATTAACCACATTACAGGGTAAACGGTTGGTCTAACACAACTAAAAAAAATGAGGTCACATGATTCATAATTAACTGCTGATTGGACATACACACAGCCAACTACACGTCCAGCTGAAACCAAAAGTTTACATACACTGGATGGACATGTACTGTAGGTTCTTCAGTTTTAATTGGATATCAATGATTTCTTCAACTGTCCTTTTTCTGACTGAATGACTGGAAGTCCTTACACTTGGTGTTCACAAATATACAGACAGCAACCTGGATGATTGATTCTATATGGGAAAAAATAAATAAATAAAAAATCAAGTGACCTTGTACAGCCTCCAAAACTGTTACCATGTAAAGCTTGCTTGACTGAGGACAGCTTTTACTTTTCACGTCTGTATTTAAAACAGGTTCCTGGATTACATCTAACCAGCTTGAAAAATGTCCTCAATGCATATGTAATGTCCTTAATGCTTATGTGATGTCGTCAATGCGTATGTGATGTGATGTCCTCAATGCTTATGTGATGTGATGTCCTCAATGCTTATGTGATGTCCTCAATGCTTATGTGATGTTTTCAATGCTTATGTGATGTCCTCAATGCTTATGTGATGTCCTCAATGCTTATGTGATGTTTTCAATGCTTATGTGATGTCCTCAATGCTTATGTGTTGTGATGTCCACAATGCTTATATGATGTGATGTCCTAAATGCTTATGTGATGTCCTCAATGTTTGTGTGATGTGATGTCCTCAATGCATATGTGATGTCCTCAATGCTTATGTGATGTCCTCAATGCTTATGTGATGTCCTTAATTCATATGTGACGGCCTCAATGCTTATGTGATGTCCTCAATGCTTATGTGGTTGCTTATGTGATGTCCTCAATGTTTGTGTGATGTGATGTCCTCAATGCATATGTGATGTCCTCAATGCTTATGTTATGTCCTCAATGCTTATGTGATGTCCTCAATGCTTATGTGATGTCCTCAATGCTTATGTGATGTCCTTAATTCATATGTGACGGCCTCAATGCTTATGTGATGTCCTCAATGCTTATGTGGTTGCTTATGTGATGTCCTCAATGCTTGTGTGATGTGATGTCCTCAATGCATATGTGATGTCCTCAATGCTTGTGTGATGTGATGTCCTCAATGCATATGTGATGTCCTCAATGCTTGTGTGATGTGATGTCCTCAATGCTTATGTGATGTCCTCAATGCTTGTGTGATGTGATGTCCTCAATGCTTATGTGATGTGCTTAATTCATATGTGATGTCCTCAATGCTTATGTGGTGTCATCAATGCATATGTGATGTCCTCAATGCTTATGTGGTGTCATCAATGCATATGTGATGTCTTCAATGCATATGTGATGTCCTCAATGCTTGTGTGATGTGATGTCCTCAATGCTTATGTGATGTCCTCAATGCTTGTGTGATGTGATGTCCTCAATGCTTATGTGATGTCCTTAATTCATATGTGATGTCCTCAATGCTTATGTGGTGTCATCAATGCATATGTGATGTCTTCAATGCATATGTGATGTCCTCAATGCTTGTGTGATGTGATGTCCTCAATGCATATGTGATGTCCTCAGTGCTTAGGTTTTCTTTGTGTCCACTGTTCCATATAAAATTGTACACTATATGGACAAAAGTATTGGGACGCCGATTCTAATTTTTATTTATGTGTTTCAGCGACAACGTGTAATACATCAATAAAATAGGGGAAACTATATGCTTCTAACTTTGAAGCAATGGTTTAGGGAAGGTCCCTGTGCACAAAGCAAGTTCTATAAAGACAGACCTCAGCCACACTGGCTTTGGAATGAGGCTGCATACAAATGCTCTTTTGACCAAATGGGCACAAATTCCCATACACATGCATATTTCAAAGTCTTGTGAAAAGCCCCCTCAGCTGGAAGATCAAATACAGGTCACATTATTGTAATACTATTTGTTTTTGACATGGGACGCCCATCCAACAAGCTCATGGCCAGGTGTCCAAATACTTCTGGCCATATAGTGTATATTTTAAAAAGGTCTAGTAAAAGTCACAGGGAAAGGACAATTGCAGAAATCATTAAAACAAACGTCCATTGCTTTTGATTTCACCTATAGCTGCTGATTCTTAAAACACAAAGACACATGGTGAACTCGGTAACACACGTTTCTAATAAGTCCATTCAATATCATAAAAAACCTCACCCACACACTCATACCTGCAGAAACACATGAACACACTACTGTACACAGTGGTGTATAAAGTACCGGAAGGCCATACTTGAGTAAAAGTACAAGTATCTTACCAGAAATTTACTTTGATAGAAGTAAAAGTCACCTTTTAGAATATTACTTGAGTAAAAGTATAAAAGTATCTGATGTTTAATGTACTTAAGTATCAAAAGTAATTTGATATTAAATGTACTTAAGTATTAAAAGTAGAAGTAAAAGTAAATGCTGTTAGTATAAATGGAAGCGGTCATTTTAAATATAAAGATTGTTCCTTTAAGCCTGTAAACCACCTTAACAATTAACCTGTTTTCTTCCTTTCATCTGAACATGATTTGTGCCAATTCATGATCATAATCAACTGTTCACATCACCTGTTTGAAATTATGACATTATTTAGTTGTTTTTAATCAAAATATTTGAGTAAAATAAGCTGTATATAAATAATCTTTTTTGGGCTGTATCTACTCACTGAATGGCATGTGTTAAACTAAAAAAAATATTGGTATTCTTACTTTAAGAAAGCACAATTTTTAACTTGAAGCCAACAGCTGAAAAATCATTAATAATAAGTTGGATAAGTTGAGTTCATGTTGAGATGATTAAAGGGTTAAAGACGTGCTGCATGTTCCTCAGCACCATGAATCTCTCCTCTGGTCTAATACAGAAGTTCTCCGAGGAAATATTTGTCCGTAGGTGAGTTTTTAAAAATAATGGACGTGTCTTCATGAGTTTTGCAGTCAATGAATTCCAAACAAATGTAATGATTTATGAAACGTTTTATTTGTGGTTCGAATGTAATCGGTAAAACTGGTAGGTGGATATCTGAACAATGTTAATGCTAATAATATGAAAAAACCGCTGATGCTGCAGCTTTACTTTGTTAATCATTGTTAACTTACATCAGTGTGTTGGAGCTTCTGAAATCTTTATATTTGCGGGTCTTTGGGTGAACGACGCACTTTTAGAAAACTCCGATAGCTTTTAGAGAACGTTTGCACATGCGCATTAATGTGTTTAACCACCGTCTAATTCACAAGCGCAGATTCACCAAACCAGCGTGCAGTCCGTCACACATCTCACATCATTTACCTTCATTCTGTAGTAACGAGTAACGAATTTACATACAGCGAATGTAACGGAGTAAAAGTACACACTTTCTCTAGAAAATGTAGTGGAGTAAAAGTGAAAGTTGCCGAAAATTTTTATACTCCAGTAAAGTACAAGTACTTCAAAAAACTACTTAAGTACTGTAACGAAGTATTATTACTTCGTTACTATACACCACTGACTGTACACGTCTGACATCAGTATGATCCGACGCAGATAAAAACTGAGATCGTCAGAAGAGGTCTGAAGAGCTAAATTTAAATCCTACAGCTATCACAGCTTATTTACAGTCTTCTATGCAAGAAAATGGGTATGTAGCGCCTCTAAGAGGCAGACAGGAGCTGGTTCATATACCAAAAAAGAGTAGACGTTAATATTGTATGTGAAACAAAACAAAATAAAATAAAATGTGTTTTAGTTGAGTTGATTGTGCTTTTTTAACCCTTACTCCATTTCAAGCGAAATGGAACAATGTGTTTTTATTTTTTTATTTGACATATTTTAGGACACTCCACGTCTTTTAAAATGTAATTTGTTGTTAATTGAAATAAAATTTTACTGTGAGGAAGCACTTTGTAGTTCTACAATTACTGACTGTAGTCCATCTGTTTCTCTGCATGCTTTTACTCTGTTCTTCAATGGTTAGGACCCCCACAGAGCAGGTATTATTTGGGTGGTGGATCATTCTCAGCACTGCAGTGACACTGACATGGTGGTGGTGTGTTAGTGTGTGTTGTGCTGGTATGAGTGGATCAGACACAGCAGCGCTGCTGAAGTTTTTAAACACCTCACTGTCCCTGCTGGACTGAGAATAGTCCACCAACCAAAAACATCCAGCTAACACCACCCCATGGGCAGCGTCCTGTGACCACCGATGAAGGTCTAGAAGATGACCAACTCAAACAGCAGCAATAGATGATCGATCATCTCTGACTTTACATCTATAAGGTGGACAAACTAGGCAGGAGTGTCTAATAGAGTGGACAGTGAGTGGACACAGTATTTAAAAACTCCAGCAGCGCTGCTGTGTCTGATCCACTCATACCAGCACAACACACACTAACACACCACCACCATGTCAGTGTCACTGCAGTGCTGAGAATGATCCACCACCTAAATAATATCTGCTCTGTGGTGGACCAGAACATTGAAGAACAGGGTGAAAGCAGGTTAAAAAGGTATGTAGAGAAACAGATGGACTACAGTCAGTAATTGTAGAACTACAAAGTGCTTCTATATGGTAATAAGATGGACAGTGAGTGTAGAAACAAGGAGGTGGTTTTAATGTTATGGCTGATCAGTGTATATAAATACAGTGGGGCCAAAAAGTATTTAGTCAGCCACTGATTGTGCAAGTTCTCCTACTTAGAAAGATGAGAGAGGTCTGTAATTTTCATCATAGGTACACTTCAACTATGATAGACAAAATGAGAAAAAAAAATCCAGGAAATCACATTGTAGGATTTTTAAAGAATTTATTTGTAAATTATGGTGGAAAATAAGTATTTGGTCAATAACAAACAAGCAAGATTTCTGGCTCTCACAGACCTGTAACTTCTTCTTTAAGAAGCTCTTCTGTCCTCCACTCGTTACCTGTATTAATGGCACCTGTTTGACCTCGTTATCTGTATAAAAGACACCTGTCCACAGCCTCAAACAGTCAGACTCCAAACTCAACCATGGCCAAGACCAAAGAGCTGTCGAAGGACACCAGGAAGAAAATTGTAGACCTGCACCAGGCTGGGAAGAGTGAATCTACAATAGGCAAGCAGGTTGGTGTGAATAAATCAACTGTGGGAGCAATTGTAAGAAAATGGAAGACATACAAGACCATTGATAATCTCCCTCGATCTGGGGCCCCACGCAAGATCTCATCCCGTGGGGTCAAAATGATCATGAGAACGGTGAGCAAAAATCCCAGAACTACACGGAGGGACCTGATGAATGACCTGCAGAGAGCTGGGACCAAAGTAACAAAGGCTACCATCAGTAACACACTACGCCGAGAGGGACTTAAATCCTGCAGTGCCAGGCGTGTCCCCCTGCTTTAGCCAGTACATGTCCAGGTCCGTCTGAAGTTTGCCAGAGAGCATATGGATGATCCAGAAGAGGATTGGGAGAATATCATGTGGTCAGATGAAACCAAAATGGAACTTTTTGGTAAAAACTCAACTCGTCGTGTTTGGAGGAAGAAAAACATCCCAAGAACACCATACCTACTGTGAAGCATGGGGGTGGCAACATCATGCTTTGGGGCTGTTTTTCTGCAAAGGGGAAGGACGACTGATCCGTGTTAAGGGAAGAATGAACGGGGCCATGTATCGTGAGATTTTAAGCCAAAACCCATCAGTGAGAGCATTGAAGATGGAACGTGGCTGGGTCTTCCAACATGACAGTGATCCCAAACACACCGCTCGGGCAAGAAGGAGTGGCTCAGTAAAAAGCATTTCAAGGTCCTGGAGTGGCCTAGCAAGTCTCCAGACCTCAACCCCATAGAAAATTTGTGGAGGGAGTTGAAAGTCCGTGTTGCCCAGCGACAGCCCCAAAACATCACTGCTCTAGAGGAGATCTGCCAAAATACCAGCTACAGTGTGTGCAAACCTGGTAAAGACTTACAGGAAACGTTTGACCTCTGTCATTGCCAACAAAGGTTATGTTACAAAGTATTGAGTTGAACTTTTGTTATTGACCAAATACTTATTTTCCACCATAATTTACAAATAAATTCTTTAAAAATCCTACAATGTGATTTCCTGGATTTTTTTTTCTCATTTTGTCTCTCATAGTTGAAGTACAGACCTCTCTCATCTTTCTAAGTAGGAGAACTTGCACAATCAGTGGCTGACTAAATACTTTTTGGCCCCACTGTATATAATTGAAAGTAGATCAATTATTGATATGTTCATATTATTAAATAAAGACGTAATTATAATATTGGTGTGTCCTAATTTTTTTCACATGGCTGTACATCTACTATTAATCTCTAAAGCTATACTGAGAACTAGAGCAGAATTACAAACCATAGTTTTCTTTAAATATTAGTATAAAGTTAGTCCAGGTTTTCTTCGGTCCAGTCATTTTTAGGACTCAAGTCTGTGTGTATATGAAAGCCCTTACAGTTTCCTTCTTCCATATGACCCAGAAGATGCCATGGCAGAAGCTTTGAGCTGAAAATAGGAGCCAGTCAGGGTCAAACAAAGGACGAAGAAGAGAAAGCGCAAATTAGGCCTCCCCTGTTTCCCAGCCTCGGCGCTCACACTGGTCCAGTTGGGGTTTGTTGTACAGTTTTGTCTTTCTCCTACTCTCAGATTTGGTCAACATTTTCCACTCAGAGTTGGTATGTTGGTGTGTGGTATGAATGTCCAGAGCTTATCCTGGAAACACTGGGTGCAAGTATGGGGTTTCCACACTACGTATGCATCTATAATGTAAACATTTGATAATATATGGACACTTAATGGACACTTGAGCTAAGAAGCTGAGGGTAGAAAACCTTGACCACTGGGGCGTCCAGTTCCTTTTACCAGACACTTTTAATACTCGACATGACCAGTTGATGTTTACGGGCCACACAGTGGCAGCTTGTGAAAGCTATGATTTGAAGATTCGAACCATCTACTGTCCAATCAGCAGTCAAAAAGCCAAACCACCAAGGTACCACTACCCAACACAGTGTAGCTAGGGTAAATTTAGATGAACCAATTCAACAACTGGCATGTTTTGAGAGCTGGTAGAAGACCGGCATATCCTAAAAAATGCCATGTGGACCTTGCCCAAACGACCAAGACTATTGGTAACATACATTCAATATTTTCTCTCTCTTTTCACCCACTTTCCTGTCATTCCTTCTCCCTTTCTCCACCTTTTTTACTTTCCTCATATTCCTTGAGTTCACACTGTCACTTCATTCTTGCTGGCTGTGCGGTACTGATGATGGTGATGTCCGGGTATGTACTGCAGGTGGTCGACCGTGTGAGTCCGTCTGGAGGCGAACGCCTGCCTCTTGGTGCCGCTGACGCTCAGAAAGTTATCGTTCACCCGGTACCCGTCGTCGCTCCCGTTGTCGCTCGGCTGCGAGTGCGAGTGCGAATGCGAATGCGCCTTCGCCATCCGGTTGTGCCGTTCGGTGCTGGGCGTCATGGGCACGAACATGTCAATCTGCGAGAGCGCGCGAGCCATGGACTTCTCACGGAAATCGGCTCGCCTCAGCGACAGCAGCTTGTCCGGCGACAGCAAAGGATCCCGGGACTGCAGGCGGTCGGTCGACAGCAGGTGATCCTGGGAAAACTGGAACACGGGCACGGCATAGTCGCGGCGTGACACGACGGGCGAGAGAACGTGGTCCTGAGACATTGCGCGCTGCACGCGGCGAGGCTTTACGCGCTGCACTGGCGTCTCCGGTGCCAACTTGACAAGCTTCGGGGTCACGTCGGAAAGGTGAAGCTTTCGTCTGTAGAAGGTATCAAAGTCATTTTCACCTAGAGGAGAAGAAATAAATCATGAAAAGTGGTTTAAAAGAAAGCAAGAAACATGGAATCATCTAAATCAGGGACGTCCAAACTACAGGCCATTTTTTACAGGCCAAGTTGTCCTGCTATTAATTAGGTTTAATAAAATAGCTTGAACTGTTTGAACTCTGGGTGTCACTCTCACATAAAACAAATCTAAAACTCTCCCTGTCTTCTTTCCCCCGACTTAAAATGTTAACGTTACACCTACATTAACGTTCCAAAGTTTTTGGTTAAACGCGGTGGCTCCAGTGACACAAAAACTAGACACAAACGCAGAAGATTCCACTGAGTCCAAAGGGAAAACTGGGCGAGTGTGAGGATTTAAGGGAGTTTGACGAGGGCCAAATAAGAGGGGTAAACTCCAGCAGCACTGCTGTGTCTGATCCACTCATACCAGCACAACACACACTAACACACCACCACCATGTCAGTGTCACTGCAGTGCTGAGAATGATCCACCACCCAAATAATACCTGCTCTGTGGTGGTCCTGACCATTAAAGAACAGGGTGAAAGCAGGTTAAAAAGTATGTAGAGAAACAGATAGACTACAGTCAGTAATTGTAGAACTACAAAGTGTTTCTATAGGGTAAGTGGAGCTGATAAAATGGCAATGTGTGTAGAAACCTGGAGGTGGTTTTAATGTTATGGCTGTACATTGTCTAAGACAGGGTTTTTCAAATTCTAGGACGTGACCCTTAGGTGGGTCATGAGCCAAAAAAATGGGTAGCAGAGACAAGTAATAATAATTTAATAACTGATTTTAACAGGTGCATTAACACAAGATAAACTTGTATGCAAATGTCCCTTTGTGGAGGCTTTATGTTACATAGTGTAAACCACAGTGGGACCTGATTGCACATAGCAGAGCAGAGAGAGTAAGATGCATTGTTTGTGTTGTCTGAGTTGTGTAAAATATCGTGGACAAAATGTGGGTCATTTAAAGAACGTTGGTCTAAGATGAGCTCAGCGCAAGTGAATTTATTGGCGTTTCTGCATAACATTGATGTACGCCCTTTTCTTCGAGTTTAAAATTGCATTTCTTAGCCGCTCAGGTGGCGCAGCGGTAAAGTACGCTAGCACACCAGAGTTGGGGTTTCGAATACATCGTATCGAATCTCAGCTCTGCCTTTCCGACTGGGCTGGGAGGCTGCATTAACAACGATTGCCTGTTGTTCATAGGGGTAGGGGTAAAAAAAAAAGTCGGATCATAGGTCCTCATAACTGGTGCAACTGCGGCCCCTGCTTGCTGACTGATGGCACCTGCACAGGGCTGAGAAATAATGCTGATGGGGGTGTGGCCCTCCGTACACAGTGCCCGTCGGTGTATGCAGGTGAAAAATGCAGTCTGTACTGACTGTACGTGCCAGAGGGGGCGTATGTCAGTTGAGAGGTGTCCTCAGTCAGCGGTGAAGGGTCGAATCAGTATAGAGGACACAATCAGGGTAATTGGACACGACTAGATTAGGGGAGAAAATTTGGGGAAAAAAGAATAGAAAAAAAAATTCATTTCTTGATGCAGCGGGGGACTGTGTTAAATGACACAGATTTTCCAAAGTACTCCCAAGACCATGTGGCTTCATTTATCACCACAGCAAGTCGGTTTTTCATGCTGTATCACACAGCCTGGTATTTCTCCAGATTCCCTGAATCTTTTCACAATATTATGTACGATGGATGGTAGAAACTCTACATTATATGCAACCTTGCTATAAGAAATGCTTAATGGACGATTCTTTCACAAGTTTAAAAGAAATGTGAGACAAACTTCCTCAACTGTCTGCAACTCTTCATGCGTCTGGTGTCTAAATCCTGCCTTGTCAACACCACACGGGTGCAGCCGAGGGAAATCAACCGATTTACTCCCAGGTGGTCGACTAGCAAGATACCATCACAAATCGACAACAAGCAACTTCAGAAACTTCATCAGCGTCATCAAACACCTTGAGTTTTCAAACAGCAGCTGACTGGACGGCCATCAGCGTTTGCTGCCAGATTTCCCAAGATGCCTTTATCAGTCCACTTGCTTTCAGATCTACAAAACGGGCCTGGGCTATGCGTCAAGCGCAGAGGAAGTGGACGCAGGAGTATGACTGATTTATCACCTTGGTCAGGTCTATATTTAATCGTCCCACAGATGGCGAGAAGACTGGGGACTTGTACAAGGTAATAGCTCAGCAGTGGATACTGTCCTCTATTTTTAATCTTTGGGTGGCAACAGTGGCTAGAATAAGTGTGCCCTAAATACCGGCTTCGAACTCAGGCCAGCGGGTTTGATGCCTACTGCAAGATCAAGGGTACTATATAGAACCATCAATAGGTTTGTCAAGTTCTTGTGTTGTGTTGGCTAACAAGCAATGAATGTCCCGTCATCATTTTCCCATTGCAGTATTATCTTTATTTAGTCGGTTAAGAACGTTCTTCAGACGCTGGCATACTTTGGGTCTGTCTGAAAACTTAGTGAGCTGCCTTGCTGCCTACTGCCTACCTGATCAGCTGCCTCAGTAAAGAGGATTGTAATAAGACATAGACTTATAAGGCTGATTATTTGGATGCACTACTTATGTCACCGCAGTTTTAGCTTACTAGGCTAACACAGTTAGCCTCAGGCCATTCAAACCAACAGACTAAGGCAGCAAAACCCGCTAGCACACGAGCCAACGTCTCCCTCTGTGTACCGGAAATGATTAAACTGTCCCTGACAAGTTTGAATTTGTAAATTTACATAATTTTCGCCATTAAGCAGACGCTTTTATTCAAAGTGACTTACAGTACTGCGACAGTATACAGTTTAAGCATTTGAGGATTAAGGGCCTTGTTGAAGAATCAGATGCTCCCTCGTTATTCAGTCGGATTATCATTCAGAATTAAGGCACCTCAGGAGCATTTTAAGGGATCGGATCATTTAGACATGCCTTCTTCTCAGGAGTGTAGGATGATGTAAAGTGCATCTATGTAGAGAGATCACCAGGTTTTCAGACTATTCATTGCCATCTCTATGATGCAAGCGAGGGGAAGCGACCACTACATGCGCAGATAGTCAACTTACAAGAATGAATTACTCTAGTTCAGTGACTCAACTCCAATTACGCCTAGTTCACACTACACGATTTTTGCTCGGTGACTGGTCGCCGCTAGATTTGCCAGCTCTGGAGCAACTCGTCGTTCGCTTGCCGATCGAAACTCGTCTCTCAATCGCTATGTGTGAACTACTCAACAACTCAATCAGAGTGGCTCGTCGAGCACTCGGCAACCGACGAGAGATATCTAGCATGTCAGATATCTGGATCAGAGTTGCCTGACTGGCAATAAGTGCTATGTCAAAAAACCAATGAGAACGCAAGATACAAGGTGAGGGGGAAACGCAGGGGAGGAGTTGTAAAGGTGGGACGTCGGGAAGTCGACGCCGCTTCTGGACATGGTTAACATAAGGCTTCTTTTTTGTACAGTAAAGTTTTAAGTATCATTTGTGTATGTAACTCTGTATTGTAGAGCTTGATAAAGGTTTGATAAAGTAATCCCTCACCCATGTGGTTATATCAGCTATTGTTGAGTGGCGGTTCTTGATGCAGTGCCGTCTGAGGGAAGTTTGCGCTCTTGCCCTTTATGCACTGAAATTTCTCCTGATTCCTTGAATCAATTAATGATATTATGCACTGTAGAGGAGAAATATGCAAATCCCTTCCAATCTTTCTTTGAGGTTCATTGTTTTTAAACATTTCGATTATTTTCTCAC
Source organism: Trichomycterus rosablanca (assembly GCF_030014385.1). NCBI lineage: Eukaryota > Metazoa > Chordata > Actinopteri > Siluriformes > Trichomycteridae > Trichomycterus > Trichomycterus rosablanca. The sequence goes on along the minus strand of NC_085989.1, from coordinate 46,827,192 downwards.
ACAATTGTTGATAAACTGGATCCTCTGACCATATTTGATCATCAAAGACTCAGCCTTTCCTGGATGCTGATTTGTACCAAACCATGATTGCAATCACCTGTTTGGAATCACATCATTATTTAGTTTTTTCACCTCATTGCTAGTCCTAAATTGCCCCCGTCCCAACTTTTTTGGAATGTGTTGCAGGCCTGAAATGCAGGATTAAAGGTTTATTAACAAATGAAATGAAGTTGACCAGACAAAACATGAAATATCTTGGGTTTAGATTATCTTATTGTCATACTGGGTTTGCATTTTGCACACTGCCCCAACAGTTTGGTTCCCAACATTTCTTTCCAACATTGTTAGTAAACCACTGTTCCATGTACTTTTGTCCTACAGTAGGTTTAGTCAAACCAGCCCTGTTCTTTGCTATACATACCAGGCAAAATAAAACATAATCTCTTTTAAGGAATTGGAAGGCCATGCTTTAAAGCTTTATGCCATTTTTATGCTAGTTTAAGCCTTAGCCCTTGTACCTAATACAGTAAATTCTCTCACTTCTTTAGTCTTTTACATGTTTTCACTTATGTTTCACCATATATTTATGTTTTTTTTATTATCCCACTTTTATTTTACCCGTCCTGTTTTTTCCTCTCTCCTCTGGATGTCGAGCTGTTTGCTCTCAGTGTGACGGTGTGTTTGAACTGTCGCTGTGTGACAGATACAAACACACAGGCTGTGAGAGGCAGGGTGAGATTTAACATTTAATGATACACTAACATGCTGGGTTCCTTAAACTGGAACTGAACATCTGAAATAAAACACCAGAAGTAATGATTCTGTGAGGAGAAAATGACTCTGGTTGTTGGAATGTCTGGATGAGCTTGTGGGCTTTAGGAACTGAACACTGTTGCCTTCTTCTTCTGGCAAGACGAGGATCCTTATTGGCCAGAATAAATGCATGTCTTTACTTATCATATCTGTCTGTCTGGATATCTGTCTGTCTATCTGTCTGTCTATCTATCTGTTGGTCTGTGTATATTTATTTGTCTGTCTATCTATCTGTATATCTATCTGCATATCAGTCTGTCTATCTGTATGTCTGTCTGTAGATCTGTCAGTCCATCTGTATGTCTTTATCTGTCCATGTATATGTCTGTGTATATGTATCTGTCTGTCTGTCTATCTGCCTGTCTGTCTGACTGTCAGTCGGTCTGTCTATCTATCTATATATCTGTCTGTCTATTTGTCTGTCTTATCTATCTGTCTGTCTGTCTGTCTATCTGTTGGTCTATGTATATCTGTCGGTCTATCTGTCTATATCTGTCAGTCTATCTGTTTGTATATCTGTCACTCTGTGAATATGTATTTGTCAGTATATCTGTCTGTGTGTGTATATTTATTTGTCTGTCTGTGTCTCTGTCTGTCTGTCTGTGTGTGTATTTTTATCTGTCTGTTTGTGTATATTTATTTGTCTGTGTCTGTCTGTTTGTGTATAATTATCTGTTTGTCTGTGTATGTGTATATTTATCTGTCTGTCTGCATATCTGTCTGTCTATCTATCTGTCTGTATATTTATTTGTCTCTATGTATATTTGTCTGTCTATCTATCTATCTATCTATCTATCTATCTATCTATCTATCTATCTATCTATCTATCTATCTATCTATCTATCTGTCTGTCTGTCTGTCTGTCTATCTATTTATCTGCTTAACTATCTGTCTGTCTATCTATTTATCTATTTAACTGTGTCTGTCAGTCTATTTATCTGTACAGCAGAAAGAGTTGAGGGCCACCACTTCCCCCACCACCCCTATGCTTCACTTGTCTGGTAAGGCACAATATATCACTAAGCTCTTTGTTAGATTTTTATTTTTGCCAAAGTAGAAGTAAAATAATTGTTTTGGTTATTTAGTGGACATGAGAATGTGGAGTAAGTTCTCCCACCTCTAGAGATCTAACAGTAATTACCAAGTCCCAATATTATTCCAGCTTGGCGATCGTGTTTGTACCCGGGTTACAGCACCTGCATGAATGTTAATTGTTTGAGAGCTTCTGTCCCGGAGCCGCCGCCCGAAAGGCCATTCAGCCGGATTAATGAATGCTTAACGAATACTTAATGAAGGCCACCACAGGTTTCACCAGTCGCTCCCAATAACGGTTCAACAAAAACTCAACAGAGACTCGCTGTGACCTTCAGAGACTAAAGGTCAAAATAGTGAAGCCCCTTAGGCTACTCTCCGGTACTAAAAGTGTTCAGATGGTACTGAGGGAATTGTGGGAAACAGCTCTATAAAGGCTCTTGATTAAAACACATCACGGCAATGCCTGGTGCACACCGCGAGATCCAGCAAATAAAGTCAGATCCAAAAACACGGGCAATAATAATGTTAGAAAAATGCCTGTGTGGTTAATTAGTGGAATCTTAGACTGTAAATATGAGTTTAATATATATATATATATTAGGGCTGTCGAAGTTAACGCGATAATAACGCATTAACGCGATCTCAATTTGACGCGATTAAAAGAAATAGTGCCGTTAACGCAAATTCTATTTGGCTCTGCGAGTCATCCGTAGTTCATGTTGAGACTTGACCGTGCACGGCATCTCTCATTAAGACAGCGTTTCTCAAATGTAACCGAGCGTCGTAGTGATGCACTTTCTTAATAAAGAAATAAATACACGGTATATTCACAAGTTGTCAGGAGCAGAACACTTTTATTACTTTTTCTGCTACGGTACCGAATAGCGGACAGCTAGAGTCGTTAGCCAAGCATGCTATTCCATGAACTATGAAAGCCCCAAAGGGTCAAAACACACTCACTTCGTGTAGAAACGTCCATCAAACCATTGTCACAATACAACCACAGAAAAGTCTGTTACAATAACTACGCCTTATCCCACCTAAAGCACATCAAGGGTCTCTGCTGGATGGTATTACTGCCTAGTATGTTAGTGAATAAAACTGCCTTACAGTTTTCTCTTGTCCCAGCAGTTTTTAACATAAGTACATTTAGCATAAAATGTGTTCACCATTTTAACTGTAACATTTCACTTAAAAATCCTTGTTTTCTATAACATTTACACAGATTTTTTTTAATGCGATTAATCGCGATTAACTATGTGAAATTCTGAGATTAATCGCGATTAAAATTTTTAATCGTTTGACAGCCCTAATATACGTATATATATATATATACAGTGTATCACAAAAGTGAGTACACCCCTCACATTTCTGCAAATATTTCATTATATCTTTTCATGGGACAACACTATAGACATGAAACTTGGATATAACTTAGAGTAGTCAGTGTACAACTTGTATAGCAGTGTAGATTTACTGTCTTCTGAAAATAACTCAACACACAGCCATTAATGTCTAAATGGCTGGCAACATAAGTGAGTACACCCCACAGTGAACATGTCCAAATTGTGCCCAAAGTGTCAATATTTTGTGTGACCACCATTATTATCCAGCACTGCCTTAACCCTCCTGGGCATGGAATTCAACAGAGCTGCACAGGTTGCTACTGGAATCCTCTTCCACTCCTCCATGATGACATCACGGAGCTGGTGGATGTTAGACACCTTGAACTCCTCCACCTTCTACTTGAGGATGCGCCACAGGTGCTCAATTGGGTTTAGTCCATCACCTTTACCTTCAGCTTCCTCAGCAAGGCAGTTGTCATCTTGGAGGTTGTGTTTGGGGTCGTTATCCTGTTGGAAAACTGCCATGAGGCCCAGTTTTCGAAGGGAGGGGATCATGCTCTGTTTCAGAATGTCACAGTACATGTTGGAATTCATGTTTCCCTCAATGAACCGCAGCTCCCCAGTGCCAGCAACACTCATGCAGCCCAAGACCATGATGCTACCACCACCATGCTTGACTGTAGGCAAGATACAGTTGTCTTGGTACTTCTCACCAGGGCGCCGCCACACATGCTGGACACCATCTGAGCCAAACAAGTTTATCTTGGTCTCGTCAGACCACAGGGCATTTCAGTAATCCATGTTCTTGGACTGCTTGTCTTCAGCAAACTGTTTGCGGGCTTTCTTGTGCGTCAGCTTCCTTCTGGGATGACGACCATGCAGACCGAGTTGATGCAGTGTGCGGCGTATGGTCTGAGCACTGACAGGCTGACCTCCCACGTCTTCAACCTCTGCAGCAATGCTGGCAGCACTCATGTGTCTATTTTTTAAAGCCAACCTCTGGATATGACGCCGAACACGTGGACTCAACTTCTTTGGTCGACCCTGGCGAAGCCTGTTCCGAGTGGAACCTGTCCTGGAAAACCGCTGTATGACCTTGGCCACCATGCCGTAGTTCAGTTTCAGGGTGTTAGCAATCTTCTTATAGCCCAGGCCATCTTTGTGGAGAGCAACAATTCTATTTCTCACATCCTCAGAGAGTTCTTTGCCATGAGGTGCCATGTTGAATATCCAGTGGCCAGTATGAGAGAATTGTACCCAAAACACCAAATTTAACAGCCCTGCTTCCCATTTACACCTGGGACCTTGACACATGACACCAGGGAGGGACAACGACACATTTGGGCACAATTTGGACATGTTCACTGTGGGGTGTACTCACTTATGTTGCCAGCTATTTAGACATTAATGGCTGTGTGTTGAGTTATGACAGTAAATCTACACTGCTATTCAAGCTGTACACTGACTACTCTAAGTTATATCCAAGTTTCATGTCTATAGTGTTGTCCCATGAAAATATATAATGAAATATTTGCAGAAATGTGAGGGGTGTACTCACTTTTGTGATACACTGTATATATATAGCCAAGTTATCCATAAAATTAAAACCACCTCCTTGTTTCTTCACTTACTGTCCATTTTATTAGCTCCACTTACCATATAGAAGCACTTTGTAGTTATACAATTACTGACTGTAGTCCATCTGTTTCTCTACATACTTTGTTAGCCCCCTTTCACCCAGTTCTTCAATGGTCAGGACCCCCACAGGACCATCACAGACCAGGCATTATTTGGATGGTGGATCATTCTCAGCACTGCAGTGACACTGACATGGTGGTGGTGTGTTAGTGTGTGTTGTGCTGGTATGACTGACAATAGTCCACCAACCAAAAATACCCAGCTAACAGCGCCCCGTGGGCAGCGTCCTGTGACCACTGATGAAGGTCTAGAAGACCAACTCAAACAGCAGCAATAGATGAGCGATCGTCTCTGACTTTACATCTACAAGGTGGACTGACTAGGTAGGAGTGTCTAATAGAGTGGACAGTGAGTGGACACAGTGTTTAAAAACTCCAGCAGCACTGCTGAGTCTAATCCACTCATACCAGCACAACACACACTAACACACCACCACCATGTCAGTGTCACTGCAGTGCTGAGAATGATCCACCATCCAAATAATACCTGTTCTGTGGTGGTCCTGTGGGGGTCCCGACCATCGAAGAACAGGGTGAAAGCAGGCTAAAAAGGTATGTAGAGAAACAGATAAACTACAGTCAGTAATTGTAGAACTACAAAGTGCTTCTATATGGTAAGTGGAGCTGATAAAATAAACAGTGAGTGTAGAAAGTAGGGAGTGGTTTTAATGTTATGGCTGTCCAGTATATATATAATTAGAAATTAAATGTTATATTTTAAATGTTGTAAATATAAACACATTTAGAATTCGATGCCTTTAATTTTATGCACTTCAAAAAAGTTAGGACAGAGGCGTGTTTACCCCTGTGTTCTTTCATCTGTCTTATTAATGAGACTTTTTAATGATTTAGGAACTGAGGACATTAATTATTGCAGTTTTACAAGTGGAATATTTCTCCATTGTTGCTTGATCCAAAACTTCAGCTGCTCAACAACTCAGTGGTCGGATTGGTGGTGTCTCATTCCCCTCTTCATGATGCGCCATACATTTTTAATAACAGACAGATCTGAACTGCAGGCACTGAAAGGGAAGCTGACATGTGGACTCATCTGACCGTAGCGCACACGTCCACTGTCTTTCTTTGCTCACCTTGGATGAGCAACGCTGAGTGTGTTTGTGTGCACACTAATGATCTGATAAAGCTCAGACTCTGGCAGTAATCTGATTATTCAAACGGTCATGAAGGCAGAATACTTTGATTATCTTAATCCGATTAAGGTCTTATTTGCAGTATAGGTAATTTGATTAAGATGTCTATCATTTTTAACCCGGTAATCGGTTTATTTAGTTCATCTGTATGAGTATTTGGCTTGCTATTAAAGTGCTTCTGCACATGTGCGGACCACGTACACTGTGTTTATAAGGCAGTATATTACATTTATATTTTCGTTTTCTGCATTTAGCAGACGCTCTTATCCAGCAGAGCTTTCAAAATGAACGTGTCCTCACTCTAGTTCAAGTACTCAACAGTCCAAGGATAAAAATGAGCTGAAACACTGTTAGAACAAAAGTACAGGTATTTTTTAGAAGATTCTATAAAAGATTAGTAAGTACATGAAAGTTCTCAGCTTAAGTGCTTAGTAAAGAGGTGATGAAGATCTTAAATCGTCTTTTGAAGACTCATGTTTGAAGGACAGAGGAAGTTCGTTCCTCCACATTGATACTAGTACAGAAGAGCCTTGATGCCTGTTTTCCTAGAGGACAGTGGTAGTTCTCTGGTTCAGGTACTAGACTGGTATTCAGTAAGTTGCTGGGTCATACCCCACCACTGCTAAAAAAATCAGACCACCTTTTCTTTGGGATGACGGGCATTAAGTACTGAGGGTGATTAGCACTGAGGGTGATTAATATTGAGGGTGAGTAGTACTGAAGGTGATTAGTACTGTGGGTGAAGGTGATTAGTACTGAGGGTGGGGGTGATTAGTACTGAGGGTGATTAGTACTGAGGGTGAGTAGTACTGAGAGTGAGGGTGATTAGTACTGATGGTGATGGTGATTAGTACTGAGGGTGATTAGTACTAAAGGTGAGGGTGATTAGTGCTAAGGGTGAGGGTAATAAGTACTGAGGGTGATTAGAACTAAAGGTGAGGGTGATTAGTACTGAGGGTGATTAGTACTAAAGGTGAGGGTAATTAGTACTGAGGGTGATTAGCACTAAAGTTGATGGTGATTAGTACTGAGGGTGATTAGTACTAAAGGTGAGGGTGATTAGTGCTAAGGGTGAGGGTAATTAGTACTGAGGGTGATTAGAACTAAAGGTGAGGGTGATTAGTACTGAGGGTAATTAGTACTAAAGGTGAGGGTGATTAGTACTGAGGGTGAAGGTGATTTGTATTGACGGTGTTTAGTACTGAGGGTTTGGGTGATTAGTACTGAGGGTGAGGATGATCAGAACTGATGGTGATTAGTACTGAGGGTGGGGGAGATTAATATTGAGGGTAAGGGTGTTTAGTACTGAGGGTGATTAGTACTTAAGGTGATGCTGATTAGTACTGAGGGTGAGGGTGATACTGAGGGTGATGGTGATTAGCACTGAGGGTGGGGTAATTAATACTGAGGGTGATTAGTACTGAGGGTGGGGTGGTTAGTGCTGATGGTGATTAGTACTGATGGTGATTAGTACTGAGGGTGATTAGTACTGAGGATGAGGGTGATTAGTACTGATGGTGATTAGTACTGAGGGTGGGGGTGATTAGTACTAAGGGTGATTAGTACTGAGGGTGATTAGTATCAAGGGTGGGGGTGATTAGTGCTAAGGGTGAGGGTAATTAATACTGAGGGTGATTAGTACTAAAGGTGAGGGTGATTAGTAGGGACGGTGATTAGCACTAAAGGTGAGGGTGATTAGTGCTAAAGGGTGAGGGTAATTAGTACTGAGGGTGATTATTACTAAAGGTGAGGGTGATTAGTAGGGAGGGTGATTAGCACTAAAGGTGAGGGTGATTAGTGCTAAAGGGTGAGGGTAATTAGTACTGAGGGTGATTACTACTAAAGGTGAGGGTGATTAGTATCGAGGGTGAGGGCAATTAGTACTGAGGGTGATTAGTACTGAGGGTGAAGGTGATTAGTATTGAGGGTGATTAGTACAGAGGGTGAGGGCAATTAATATTGAGGGTAAGGGTGTTTAGTACTGAGGGTGATTAGTACTAAAGGTGAGGCTGATTAGTACTGAGGGTGAGAGTAATACTGAGGGTGATGGTGATTAGCACTGAGGGTGGGGTGATTAATACTGAGGTTAATTAGTACTGAGGGTGGGGGTGATTAGTATTGAGGGTGATTAGTACTGAGAGTGAGGGCGATTGTACTGAGGGTGATTACATTTCATTCCTTTTCTACAACTTAATGAATAAAATCGGACCCCCTTTGTTCAGGTTGAGCGGTATTCAGTACTGAGGGTGATTAGTACTGAGGGTGATCAGTACTGAGGGTGATTAGTACTGAGGTTGATTAGTATATTAGTGATTTTTTAATAATCTATTTAGTCTTGTTCACAATTTTACATTTCATACCTTTTCTACTTAATTAATAAAATCAAAACCCTTTTCTTCTGGATGACCGGTATTTAGTACTGAGGGTGATCAGTACTGAGGGTGAATAGCACTGAGGGTGATCAGTACTGAGGGTGAATAGCACTGAGGGTGATCAGTACTGAGGGTGAATAGTACTGAGGGTGATCAGTACTGAGGGTGAATATTACTGAGGGTGAATAGTACTGAGGGTAAATAGTACTGAGGGTGATCAGTACTGAGGGTGAATAGTACTGAAGGTGATCAGTACTGAGGGTGAATAGTACTGAGGGTGAATATTACTGAGGGTGATCAGTACTGAGGGTAAATAGTACTGAGGGTGATCAGTACTGAGGGTGAATAGTACTGAAGGTGATCAGTACTGAGGGTGAATAGTACTGAGGGTGATCAGTATTGAGGGTGAATATTACTGAGGGTGAATAGTACTGAGGGTGATCAGTACTGAGGGTTAATATTACTGAGGGTGAATAGTACTGAGGGTGATCAGTACTGAGGGTGATCAGTATTGAGGGTGAATATTACTGAGGGTGAATAGTACTGAGGGTGATCAGTACTGAGGGTTAATATTACTGAGGGTGAATAGTACTGAGGGTGAATATTACTGAGGGTGAATAGTACTGAGGGTGATCAGTACTGAGGGTGAATATTACTGAGGGTGAATAGTACTGAGGGTGAATAGTATTGAGGGTGAATAGTATTGAGGGTGAATAGTACTGAGGGTGAATAGTACTGAGGGTGATCAGTATTGAGGGTGAATATTACTGAGGGTGAATAGTACTGAGGGTGATCAGTACTGAGGGTGAATATTACTGAGGGTGAATAGTACTGAGGGTGAATATTACTGAGGGTGAATAGTACTGAGGGTGATCAGTACTGAGGGTGAATATTACTGAGGGTGAATAGTACTCAGGGAGAATATTACTGAGGGTGAATAGTACTGAGGGTGAATAGTACTGAGGGTGAATAGTACTGAGGGTGAATAGTACTGAGGGTGAAAAGTACTGAGGGTGAATATTACTGAGGGTGAATAGTACTGAGGGTGATCAGTACTGAGGGTGAATAGTACTGAGGGTGAATAGTACTGAGGGTGATCAGTACTGAGGGTGAATAGTACTGAGGGTGAATAGTACTGAGGGTGAATAGTACTGAGGGTGAATATTACTGAGGGTGAATAGTACTGAGGGTGATCAGTACTGAGGGTGATCAGTACTGAGGGTGAATAGTACTGAGGGTGAATATTACTGAGGGTGATCAGTACTGAGGGTGAATAGTACTGAGGGTGATCAGTACTGAGGGTGAATAGTACTGAGGGTGATCAGTACTGAGGGTGAATAGTACTGAGGGTGATCAGTACTGAGGGTGAATAGTACTGAGGGTGAATATTACTGAGGGTGATCAGTACTGAGGGTGAATAGTACTCAGGGTGATCAGTACTGAGGGTGAATAGTACTGAGGGTGATCAGTACTGAGGGTGAATAGTACTGAGGGTGATCAGTACTGAGGGTGAATAGTACTGAGGGTGATCAGTACTGAGGGTGAATAGTACTGAGGGTGATCAGTACTGAGGGTGAATAGTACTGAGGGTGAATATTACTGAGGGTGAATAGTACTGAGGGTGAATAGTACTGAGGGTGAATAGTACTGAGGGTGAATAGTACTGAGGGTGATCAGTACTGAGGGTGAATAGTACTGAGGGTGAATATTACTGAGGGTGATCAGTACTGAGGGTGAATAGTACTGAGGGTGATCAGTACTGAGGGTGAATAGTACTGAGGGTGAATAGTACTGAGGGTGAATAGTACTGAGAGTGATCAGTACTGAGGGTGAATAGTACTGAGGGTGAATAGTACTGAGGGTGAATAGTACTGAGGGTGAATAGTACTGAGGGTGAATAGTACTGAGGGTGATCAGTACTGAGGGTGAATAGTACTGAGGGTGAATAGAACTGAGGGTGAATAGTACTGAGGGTGAATAGTACTGAGGGTGAATAGTACTGAGGGTGAATAGTACTGAGGGTGATCAGTACTGAGGGTGAATAGTACTGAGGGTGATCAGTACTGAGGGTGAATAGTACTGAGGGTGATCAGTACTGAGGGTGAATAGTACTGAGGGTGATCAGTACTGAGGGTGAATAGTACTGAGGGTGATCAGTACTGAGGGTGAATAGTACTGAGGGTGATCAGTACTGAGGGTGAATAGTACTGAGGGTGATCAGTACTGAGGGTGAATAGTACTGAGGGTGATCAGTACTGAGGGTGAATAGTACTGAGGGTGATCAGTACTGAGGGTGAATAGTACTGAGGGTGATCAGTACTGAGTGTGATTAGTACTGAGGGTGATATTTAGTATTTCTGGTCACAAACTACCAAAGACTTAAGAGTGCCGGCTCAGTCCCATTCTTCCCTTCCTCCACACCTCCCAGTAGAAGCGTCTCCATGATTTTCATTAGCGCTTCTATTTCCTTGCTCTCCCGCCTGCCTGATACTTCAGTGTAAGTTCAGCTCTCCGGGACTGAATTCAGGTCAGAATGAAGGTCAGAATCAGGGGTCGTAACCCAGCCGACACACTTCTCTGCCCATCCTGTGCTGCTACGCTCGATGTCTATTACACAGAAAGTAGGTTTATATAACAGACCAGGGTTAAACAGGGCCACGTGCAGCCTAGTTTTAGTGCTTCTACTATGGGTTGCACACCACAATAGTACACTATACCGCCAAAAGTATTTAGACACCTGACCATGAGCTTGTTGGACGTCACATTTCAAAACCAAATAGTATTAAGAGGGGAGCTGGGGAACAGTCTTTGGAGCCTTGTACTCTGTCATGTTGGTTTGGATTTTGGTCGGGTCGGTTCGGTTTGCTTTTGAACTTTGTTTTGATGTCAGTTTGCCTTTGCCCTGTTTGCCTTGTTTTGGTTTGTTTGTTTAGTTTGCCCCTGTCTGATAGTTTGTTTGTTCTTGTTAATACTCGTGTCCATGTTTAGAAGTCTTGGTCTTGCTCATTTAGCAGTTTGTATTAGTAAGTTCCTGTTTAGCATCAGTATTCTTAGATTAGGGTCAAGTATAGTTTAGCTTAGTGTTAGCGGTTAGCATTTAGTATAGGTCATGTGTTTGTCATGTCTTGTTCTAACCCGTCTTGTGTACCGTTGTACTGTTTTTTGTTATCACTAAATAACGCAACCAGTATCTATCGAAGGGAATGCTGTGGAAGTTGTCAGGAGCTACAGATACCTAGGGGTGCAACTGGATGACACACTGGACTGGTCAGTGAATACTGACACTTTATACAGAAAGGGACAGAGCCAGCTCTATTTCATAAGAAGGTTAAGGTCCTTTAATGTACGCAAAGAACTCCTGCATATGTTCTACCAATCTGTTGTGGCCGGTGTTCTCTTTTATGCGGTGATGTGCTGGGGTGGCAGCATTAAAAAGAGAGAGGAAGCACGACTGGACAAACTGATTAGGCGAGTCGGTGCAGTGGTTGGCATTGAACTGGAACCACCGGTAACAGTGGCAGAAAAGAGGACACTGTGTAAACTCTATTCCATCATTGACAATGTCAGTCACCCACTGCATACAGTGATCATTAAACAGAGGAGCATGTTTAGTGACAGGCTGCTGTCACCGAGCTGCTCCACGAACAGGCTGAGCAGGTCCTTCGTACCCAGAGCCATTAGGCTCTACAACTCCACCAGACAGACATCTATCTATCTATCTATCTATCTATCTATCTATCTATCTATCTATCTATCTATCTATCTATCTATCTATCTATCTATCTATCTATCTATCTATCTATCTATCTATCTATCTAATCTATCTAATAAATCCATAAGCGGTACAAGAATCTTCAGTTATTAAACAAAAACACTTCTATATAATATCTGTGATTCACGAATTAGCTTTAAAGAAAAAAAAATATTGGTTTCTCATCCTTCAGCTGTGCTGATTCTATAACGTTTTTCATTGGTTGTAGTTGTTTTACTCACCCTCATGATTCAAGTTGTCCTACTTACCATATTTCTTTAGGTTACATTTTCTTCTACTTGTCCTACTTAGTTCATTTAGGTACGTTTATTGTCCTGCTTACCCTAGTTTTCATGCTTCATGTCCTACTTTCCCTGATTCTTCATGTTAACTTTGTTCTCCTAGTGGTTATACTGATTTTAGCTATTAGTTTACTTTCATTCTCCCAATAGTCTAAATACTCCTAGTTTTCCTCCTTTATTTAGCTAATAAAATCCTTACTAGTATTTGAAGTAACCCTTTAGGAACCTTTAGGATTTGGTTTACCTTCTACTCAAAGTGTTTGGAGACTCCAAAAGCATTTAAGTTTTGCTTCACTGTGTCGTTTCTTTAATGAACCTGTTCTGATTCATTTGAATAATAAGCTGTAATAAGTGTAATCATGTGTTAATGACAGGAATATAAATTATTTATTCATCCCGTAGCTAAACTAGACTAGACGGAGCTAAAGAAATCAAAAGAAGTGATCAGAAACAGCGAGGTGAGGTTACCTAGGTCCGATTTCAGGGCCACCTCGTAGGATGGAAAGAGGTGAGTGAGATTCTGGTAGGAGCGTGAAAACGATATATCGTACGGCTCCGTCTGGGACGTCAGGATGTTGTTCTTCCGAGGCTTTTCTAAAGGAAGCAGAGAGATCAAGAAATAAAAATACAGGTAGGTCATTACCTAAAGTCTCTTTCAAGTCAATTGTATTGTGCTATCAGGGACGTGTCAGTGGATCAAATTGAGTAAGACAGGGATCGGGATGAGCCCTTGTGTTCTGTTTGGTCAGCGCAGGTTTGCGCCTTTTTTATCCAGTGTCTCTTATCTCTTAAAATATCAGAAATGCTGGTAACTGAAGATATTTGGCTCAAGATTTAAATCACATAAGAAAGTTTTGGTAGTATTTAAAGAAAGCAGCTTTAGCGCAACATCCATCAAACTTCAATGAGCTGGAAGCTTTTACAGTAGAAGAATGGATGAAAATTCCACAAGAGAGACGTGTAAGCACTTTCTGAAATCATTTATTAGAGGTTATCAAAGCAAAAATGATGTTCCACCAAGTACTGAGGCTGAAGGTTGAATAATAGTGCACATGGACAATTATCAACAGAACTAGTTTTTCATTTCATCTCAATATGACCTAGACGTAGATTCCATATAAATCCAACCATGATAACAGAAAATCGATGGATGGAGTTTTGTGTCCCGCTTGCTGTATCTGTTACCCAAACCAAGTGGCATGAGTAAAACGATCTGAACGCGCTGGCACTAAAGAGCATTCTGCTCCTCATTATGACTGCAGATCTGTAGAAAACAGTACAAGGTTCTTACCAATTTTGGGAGTGTGAGATCCGGTGAGATCCACATGACTGGTGTAGTTATGATGATGATTATCTAGAAAAACAGACACACAGAGAGAGAGAGAATAAATAATAATGAAACAGATACCCCTGTTTATAGCTCTTTATAGCAGCTCGTCTTTTTGACTCTCGTCTTCCCGTCACTAATGGTATCCGCTCTATGAATATGAAGTGTTCCTGACTTGCATGCTAACAAGCTCTTTAGCGTCTATGAAAGTCATAAAGATTAATGCAATAAATAATAAACATCATAAACGAAATATTTGCTCATGATTGGGTGACAGAAAACAACAAAGCAGCTTCATGTGGAGTTTATTAGTGTGATTTTGTCTTTGATTTCCTGATGTCCTACAGGGAATCACGGTTTAAAATGTTGAGACACAATATATACAGATCAAATTAAAGCATTTGTTATTCAGGTTATTGATCTGAGCATTTTTGTAGCTTGTCCACCTGCAATGTTGCTAGCTCCTTTGTTGGCCTTTGTTTTTTTCTTTAAAACCATGATGCCAGGCTCGATAGGGTCCAGTTTTCTGCTGAGGCAGATGCTGACACTTTTTTATTCCTGCAACTCAGTTAGTATAGTTATCTCATCTTGTTTTATCTTATCTTAAATTTAATTTAATCTTATCTCATTTTATCTAATCTAATCTCATCGTATCTCATCTTTTCTCATCTGATCTTTTCTCATCTTATCATTTTATCCTGGCTCATCTTATCTTATAGTATCTCATCTCATCTTATAGTATCACATCTTGTCTCATTTCATATTATCTTATAGTATCTTATCTTGTGTCATTTTATCTAATCTTATCTCATATCCCATTTCATCTTATTTTATAGTATCTTATCTATAGTATCATCTCATCTTATCTCATTTTATCTTATCTTATTGTCTTGTCATCTTATCTCATCTCATCTTATTTTATCTCATCTTATCTAATCTCATCTTATTTAATTCTATCTTATCTGATCTCAACTTCTCATATTACCATTTTCTCTCATATCATCTTATTATCTCATCTTATCTCATCTCGTCTTATCTCCTCATTATCATCTTATCTTAGCTCATCTTATTTCATTTCGTCTTATCTCCTCATCATCATCTTATCTTAGCTCATCTTATAATTAAATTTTTCTATTTGTGGTTAGTTTATGTCTTTCTCTGAAATTCAGAGACTATTAAAAAGCATTCAAATGATTATTTGTTCACATTAAGACTTACAAAAAACAATTAGCTGAGGGTTTAAGCTTTTCCACAGCATAGAATCTATAGGATATACTGTACATGTATACATGTGTATGTAAACTTTTGACTTTAACCTTTATATACAAGGCTTTGCTTACTGACACCAGCAGCTTTAATAAAAAGAGACAGGCGTGAAGAAAGATGGTCACAAGAAAAAAACAACAACAAGAAGATAAACAAGACACACTGCCATTAATTTTCTGAATATTAGTTTGAAGAGAAAAGTTTGGGGTTTAGAGAAGAAGACAAAGTGTGGAGTAAACAAACAAACATGGCTGATTAGAGCACAGACTAAGAGCAGCATTAAAATGAAGAATGGGAACACTTTATCATTCTGTTGTTTATCAAGGGACCAATTATACACTTCACACAGCACCTGAAATGTTTCAGCTTCCATCAGAGGCAGCTTTTTACCTGACACCTCCTCTAAATGAGCCACTTTTACAAGAGCTAAACGGTAGCTGTTAAAACCTTTTTACCCCCCTTTCACATGTTCATGTTTACTGAGGTATTATCTAGCAGTTTATTATTACCTAGCAACTATGTGTAGACTGAAATAATGGGGCTTAAACAGCGTCTGGGGTCAGCACAGTGGCTTGGTGAGTAGCACTGATGCCTCACAGCAAGAAGGTCCTGGGTTTGCTTCTTAAGTGGAGCGGTCCGGGTCCTTTCTGTGTGGAGTTTGCATGTTCTCCCCGTGTCTGTGTGGGTTTCTTCCGGGTGCTCCGGTTTCCTCCCAAAGTACAAGCACATGCAGTCATGTTGATTAAAGAAAAAAGCCCTTATTTGTAATATATACATATACATGTGTACAGTGCGACAACATTCTTTTTCTGCAAATCCCAGCTTGTTTGGAGCCCAGAGGGTTAAGGGCCTTGCTCAAGGGCCCCAACTCAAGGCCTATGGGCCAGATCCTTCTCAAGGTACAATTATTTCTGGCCCGCCAGTATATAGGACGCACACCGTTGATACTACAAGTCCCATAATGCATTGCAACAGCAAGGATGACAAGACCTGCAAATCAATTATGCTCATGTAGCCTACCTAAATATATTTTCCTTTTGCACTTTATGCAATATCCTGTTTAACAAATGCTGACCCTGTTTGGCCCTCAACATAGTCATGTTATTTTTTAGGCCCTCTCTGTGATTGAGTTTGACACTTCTATTTTACAGTCTCTTAACCAATTATATGATCAACCATGTACCAACAAATCACACCATACATTCTTAAAACTGGACAGTTTTAAGCATGTATGGTGTGATTTGTTGGTACGTAAGTTTAGAAATTACGTAAGTTTAGAAAATTACTAAACTTAAAATATTATGTAGTTTAATTTTATGTGGTTTGGAATACCTGCTTCTCAGGTCATCATCTAGTCAGCAAAAAATAAAAAACACTTTGATGGAATTTCTGAGGACCTGGGTACAATTCTTACTTCTGCTCACTAACAGCATGAATTTATTTATAAATTTTTTGGGTACACTGTTTTCCTTTCAGTTCCCAATAAGGACTCACTGATAATTCAATCACTTACTTAATCAGCACACGACTTAGGCTAGTTATTAGGTGAATTGGCCAGTATGTGTCCAGTCAAGGCCATAGCCATGAGTTGAACATTAAGGGGAGAACCAAATGTACCTGGGAGAGGATGGGGATTGAAGTTTTCAGCTATTTTAAAACATTCTTGCCCCTACTTGTACAACCCCAAATCAGAAAAAAGTTGGGACAGTATGAAAATGCGACTAAAAATAAAAATGTTGTGTGCACAAATGCCACTTAAAACTTTACAGTGCAAAAAAGAAGCTTTATGTTAACCATGTCCAGAAGCAGCATCAACTTCTTGAGGCATCTAGGATGGACCATCACACAGTGGAAACGTGTATTGTGGTCAGATGAATCAGCATTCCAGGTCTTTTTTGGAAAAAATGGACGCCATGTGCTCCGGACCAAAAATAAAAAGGACCATCCAGACTGTTATCAGCAACAAGTCCAAAAGTCAGTCACGGTCTGTCACGGTATGGGGGTGTGTCAGTGCCCTTGGTGAAGGTCATTTACACTACTGTGATGGCAGCATTAATGCAGAAAAGTACATTGAGATCTTAGAGCAACATGTGCTGCCTTCAAGACGTCGTCTTTTCCAGGGACGTTCATGCATTTTTCAACAAGACGATGCAAAACCACATGCTGCACACATTACAAAGGCATGGCTGCAGAAGAAGAGGGTACAGGTACTGGACTGACCTGCCTGCAGTCCTGATCTGTCCCCAATAGAGAATGTGTGGAGAATTTTAAACCGAAAAATGCGACAACGACCCCGTACTGTTGCACATCTTAAGACAGGTTTGCAGGAAAAACGAGACAAAATAAAAGCTGAAACACTAAATCACTTGGTATCCTCAGTGCCAAAACATCTTTTAAGTGTGATGAAAAGGAATGGCAACATTACAAAGTGGTAAATGCTTTACTGTCCCAACTTTTATTGGAATGTGTCTTGCAGGCCTGAAATGCAGGAATGGATGTTTATTAATAAATGAAATGAAGTTGAGCAGATAAAACATGAAATATCTCAGGTTCATCCTGTCTGCAATTATAATAAAAGTCAAAGAAAATTTAAATTTAATGTAAGTTTTTATTATTTGCATTTTCCATACTGTCCCAACTTATTCTGATTTGGGGATGTAATATATACAGATACATGTGTACAGTATGACAAAATTATTTTTTCACATATCCCAGCTTGTTTGGAGCCCAGAGGTTTAAGGGCCTTGCTCAAAGAGCCCAAAGCTCTTTCACCAGGCTACCATTCTCCCTAAGAGTCCCTTTAGGTATGAGTGTGTGTATGTGTGTGAGTGTCCTGTGATGGACTGGCAACCTGTCCCGTGTGTTTCGTATCTTTCGAATTGGACCCACAGTGACCCTGAATAGGATAAAGTGGTGGTAAAACAGCCAATGAATGAATGAATGAATGAATGAATGAATGAATGAATGAACAACCAACCACACTAGCTGGTGTTTTGGTAATCAGTGAAAGAAAACACAGGGAAAAGGTTAAAAAAGAAAAAAACATAAAGCAAAACAAAAGACTTGAGAAGAAACTAAAGGACATTTGGGTGTAAATAAACCAACCATTTAGTTCACTGGCATGTTAAAATACAAAAGAGAAAATCAGAAAGAGAAATCAACCAGGAGAAGCTTAAAAACTTTGCCTGGGTGACACAGCAGTCTAAAACTCTAACTAACCACTTCAGAGTACTGACCGAGACCTTCATGGGTCCAATTTTGTGTGTTAGAAAGGAGAACTCTCCGAAATGGACAGGCCGTACAATAGGTGTGAGATTACGGCGTCTACACCCCGTCTGGTGCACTAAATGTCTGAGAGGACTGTAACGTTTAGTGACAGCATGTGGCAGACATGACCGAGTCTGGAATTATAAGTTTGGAGGTCACTTTTAGCACGGTCAGACTGAGAACATTGTATAATGGAGCAGTCGGTGCATTTATGTCTGACAGAAATGTGTCACAGATCGATAATATTGAATAAACTAACGAATAAATGTATACAAAACATTGTCTACTCAAGCTATCAGCTAAATAGTTCATCAGTGAGCTAATCAATCATCCTATTCAGGGTCGCAGTGGGTTAGATTCACTGGGCTAAAGGCAAGAAACTCCCGTCAATTATTTTGTTGCATTTTCATTTTATTATTATCATTTAGCAGATGCTTTTATCCAAAGTGACTTACAGTCCTGTGACAGTATATTGTCTAAGTAATTGAGGGATAAGGGCCTTGCTCAAGGGCCCTACTGTGGCAACATGGCAGTGGTGGGGCTTGAACCAGTGACCTTTTGATTACTAGTCCAGTACATTAACCACTAGGTTACAACTGGGGTGCCCACACTCATTCCTGGGTTATTTTAGCATCTCCAGTGAACCTGCCTGAAGGCCTTTGTACTGTGGGAGGAAAACCACACAGACAGGACTCGGACCCAGACCTCCCCACCTGGAAATCGAACCCAGGACCTTCTTGCTGTGAAGCAACAGTGATACCCACCGAGCCACCGCACAGCACAGACAATTCTGAAACACAATTGTTTATTAAAGTAAACAGACAATGCTCAGCGGGAGGCAGATTCGTGTGAAACAAAGGTTACGTGTTGACAGATTGGAGGAAGACGTCTCAGTCAGGTATGAAACACTAGCGCTGTTCCCTCACACTCCCTGAGCTGTGAAGTCATTAGGAGGTGAAGCTGCTATACACAAAGGGGTCTGTGTGAAAACCTAGTGATCTCTCTACATAGACGTGTTTTACATCATCCTACACTCCTGAGAAGAAGGCATGACTAAATTCTTAGATACTTTAAAATGCTCCAACTGAGGTGCCTTAATTCTGAGTCCGATGCTTCGTTAGCGGTCAGTGCGAGGACAAATGCAGAGTCACAAACTCATCACCAGAATTAAAATAATCAGCAATTTGAGCCACATGAGCTCTTTTGTTGGTTCTTCTAGACCAGTGACTGTGAGCCAAAACTTCTTATTCGAAATGAGTGCCTGACCACACAAATACTAAATGGGCACAAATTCCGAAAAGAAAAACACTTCAAAATATTGAGAAAAGTCATCCTAGAGCAGGGATACAATGATCGACTGGTAGATCACACCAGAGATGTTCACGAATCACAAAATACGAGTCAAGTCACGAGTCTTTAGACTAGAGTCCGAGTCAAGTCATGAGTCAAGTCTTTAGGCTGGAGTCCAAGTCAAGTCACGAGTCAATATAATCTACACAAAACATATATTGGAAATGTAGCATAGAAATAAACAAATAATCTGTAAGTTCAGATGTGGGCACAAATTCCCAAAAGAAAAACACTTCAAAATATTGAGAAAAGTCATCCTAGAGCAGGGATACATCGATCGACTGGTAGATCACACCAGAGATGTTCACGAGTGACAAAATACGAGTCAAGTCACGAGTCTTTAGGCTAGAGTCTGAGTCAAGTCACGAGTCTTTAGGCTAAAGTCTGAGTCAAGTCACGGGTCTTTAGGCTAGAGTCTGAGTCAAGTCAAGAGTCTTTAGGCTAGAGTCCGAGTCAAGTCAAGAGTCTTTAGGCTAGAGTCCGAGTCAAGTCACGGGTCTTTAGGCTAGAGTCTGAGTCAAGTCACGGGTCTTTAGGCTAGAGTCTGAGTCAAGTCAAGAGTCTTTAGGCTAGAGTCCGAGTCAAGTCACGGGTCTTTAGACTAGAGTCCGAGTCAAGTCACGAGTCTTTAGGCTAGAGTCTGAGTCAAGTCACGAGTCTTTAGGCTAGAGTCTGTCAAGTCAAGAGTCTTTAGGCTAGAGTCCGAGTCAAGTCACGGGTCTTTAGGCTAGAGTCTGAGTCAAGTCAAGAGTCTTTAGGCTAGAGTCCGAGTCAAGTCACGGGTCTTTAGACTAGAGTCTGAGTCAAGTCATGAGTCTTTAGGCTGGATTCCAAGTCAAGTCACGAGTCAATATAATCTACACAAAACATATATTGGAAATGTAGCGTAGAAATAAACAAATAATCTGTAAGTTCAGATAAAAAACAACAACAGATTAGCGACTGTATTTTGCTGTTTTATTTCGTGCCTTTACTTCCCTCGTCATTGTGCAAATGAATGTAATTTCCGTAACAAGAAGGTTTCAGTTAAAAGCTTAAACTGATATGTAAAAGCGCTCACAATAAATCACAGCACAGCGGCCAAAATCTAAAACACAGCAAAAAAGTCCATAATACTGCTTACCTTAGCTTCTGTTCTTCCAGATTCTATTAAATTTATAATCGTGTGTCCGATTAGGAATATAATCCGTTATTTTGTAAATGTGCTGATAATTAAAAACCTCCAAACTTCCCGGTTGTGAAGTAAAACACTAACTCGTTCGAAAGCCGATCAAGCGTTTCATTGACAATCATCTGTGTGACGCAAACTGAATAAATTCAAAAAACAGCATTTCTTACTATATATTTAAATCAGAAGGTCTGATTGGTTCAGAAAGCGGTTCTTTCAACCATTAGCGCCAATTCTGTAAGAGCGTTTCATTCACACCAGTGCACTACATAGGGTATTCCACCATTTTAAGTGAGATTCCAAAGATAGGGAGCGACGCTTCATCGCTACGCCGGAAGCTGGCTGGAACATTTACCCATTGCATGTGTTGCGGGTTAAAACGTCTGGAGCGTTATTAGAGAGCAGAAAATGACACGATCAGAATATAATATATAATTAATTGTCACACGTAACTAATGTTAACACACGCTGACGCTAGGGACTCATGTTGTGCACAAGTCATTTTTTGTGAGTCACGAGTCTGAGGTTGCTGTGTGTGCCCATCTCTGGATCACACCTCATTCAAACAGGTCAACATGATTGACATGAAATGTTTCTACGCCTCAGCCCGACTAAAGCACTGCTAATCTAGAAAGTTGTCATTCATCAGCACCATTTTTGCATTTTTCCTTTTGTAACCTACACTGTTTGTGAAGATGAGTGAGCAACCAAGCACAAAGAAACCTAAAACGATTCGATTCAGGAAAGAACACTAACTGCAGAGACGTCTGTTCTGTTCATACGTGGAAGCCGACAGAGAAATTTGAACCCTACAATCTGACATTCATATGAAGGCAAGCGCCTCTGCTGGACAATTTTGGAACTTGCTGGCTGAGGAATAATATCCAAACATAAGAAAATTTGCCGCATATTTGTCAGCATTTTTGGATCAACCTACTTGTGTGAATCAGCCTAAATATCGGCCCACCCTTACTGATGAACACTTGGAAGTCTGCTTGAGAATTGGCATCAGCAGCTACTGTCTAGACTACATAAACCTGGCCGACACCATTCAGAGCAAATCATCAGAATAAGGTTAGTGTGATTTTCAGTTGCTTGCCCTGTAAAGCTGAATATCAATATAGGAACTGAAGCTTTAAAGCTTTTTTGAAAAATGATGACGCCAACCTTAAAAAGTAGATTGTGATGACCTGTCAACTGAAATAGTAGATCTCAAGCCATGAAAGTGTGGGCAGCCCTGTCCTAGAGGATTAATGGCTGGTATAGCTGTAAAGTAAAGAGTGAGGAGGGATCCATAGTAATGCCTGTGGTTTTGGAATGTGATGTCCAGCAAGCTTAAAATCTAGCTTACTCACTGGTAGTAGCCAGAGCTGTAGGATCTACCAGAGTAAGACTGGTAAGTCCAAGAGTTGAACCACTATCCATCTTAATGTATTTTTTAAATGTCACTTCTCTATATCACTCTCTATATTCACTAGGCTAACCCTGGCGAGGTCTCTCCATCCACTCTGAAGCAGTGGAGCGCTGATGCTAAATTACATGCCTCTGCTTTAAGAGAGAGTGAAAGTTAAACATGACGGTCCCTACTGGATCTATAATTGTACCCGCCCTACATTACTGAATCAGCTGGGAGGTGAGAGATGTTACAACCAGTACACCACTTCAAACACTTAGTATTTATCATTCATATAGGAGAAAAATCTCGTCTTTTTATGATCAGCCAGCAAAACACCACCACGCTCATGTGAGTTACAGTGCAGCAATACGCTCCAGGAGTTTTTAAGCACCCAGTTGCTGGGTTAACTTGGTTACAACTTGTTAGAAAGAAGCACCAGTTACAACCCCAGATACCACCAAAATAACTTCTGTTTGGATTTCTTAGAACCTTGGTGCTTTTTAGAGAACCAGCTGTGTTTCCACCAGTTTTGGGAGCCAAGCCTACATCATCAATAGTGGGTGTTGCACAACGAAAGTAAAGAGTAGTAACATGATTGCGGAGGGTGTAGATTAATTGTGGGGATTTGTGCTGTTGTTACAGATGTTCATTTGTATGCAAAAAGCATCAATCTACTATTAGTGATAAGAGACGTAGACGGACGCCAATACAGACAGACAGACAGATATCAGCACACATGTTCTCAACCAGCCAATCACAAACAGTCTTTCCGTTCCGCATATATATGCTAATCATTCACACCTGTTTGTTATTACACACACACACACACACACACACACATATATATACTGTATATATATATATGTTTCGTTTTTCAGGCTTCTTTGCAAGGTATTGCCAACTCCTTGCCTTATTGAGTGTTTGATTTGCGTTCCTGTCTGATCTCTCTGGTTTTGATTCTCTTTTGTACTTTGTCTTTTGGATTCACCCTTTGATTTTGATAGCCTGTGTTATCTTGTTTTTTGGTATTGACCCTGGCTTGTATTTTGGTTTCTGGCTCTGTCTAATTTGCTCTCTGTTGCTTTGATTTTGCGATCAGGCTGTATTGCTTCTTATCAGAATAAAGCTGATGTACCTTTTAGCTCTGCTAGCGTTGAGGTCTGTTGCACGTTACAAATGATAAGAAAATAAAAAATCACGGTTGGACTACTGCAACTCCCAAATGTCAATGACCTCCAAGTCACTAGTCTCGCTCGACTTGATCCTTCACCCAGGACTCAAGAAAGACGAGCATCAAGGCTCTTCTCTGTACTTGCACCCATGTAGTGAAACGAACTTCCTTTGTCTGTTCAAACTTTTGAGTCTCTTGCTGTCTTTAAAACCCTTCATCACCTCTTTTACTTAACTTACTAACACTTTTACTTACTTACTTTCACTTACTAACACTCTTATTTCTTGTCCAAAAAACAAACCAAAAAATTAAAAACACTAACTTTAGTTCTAACAGAGTTTTAACAGATTTGTGTTTTTGGATTGTACTCTACTTAAACTAGAGTAAGGTAATGTTCATGGTGTGTATAGAAGCACTTAAGAGCACCTGCTAAATGCTAAAAATGTAAATGTAAGGACTATTATAAATAATGTAAGTAGGTGCAGTGAACGTACAACGTGCATATAAACAATATACAGTATGCAAAAAATATGTGCAAATTGTGCATCTGACTATATGACTTGGACTTAAACTAAAATAATAATATGAAAAGTAGTATATGTATTCTTATAAAAACCGATATAGGTGTAAATATATACAATATATACAATAGAAGAGTCACCAGGGAGCAAACGGAAGGGAAATACAAGAAATCCAAACAGAAAATTCAAAACTCAACACAACCAGGATACAACAAACTCAAGCCAATAACTGGCAGCCAGGAGCAAGGCTCCTTGAAAGGAACCATACTCAAAAAGGACACCCACCCTCCTTCTGTGGCCTACAATAGTATCATTACTAAACAGATGTATTTTGTTCTGATAATCAATCCAGCGGTTGGTTTGACCGTGAAACAAAACATCAGAACATTATAAGATTACATAGATCATGTTCAGAGTTTTTAATATAAACTCACTTTCTTATAAACACCATATAATAGTGACAGGCTTCTATTAAAGGCAATGCAATGCTCTTGCTTTTCTGTAGCGTTATTACATTGTTTTTATATTGCACAAACTAGATAGATAGATAGATAGATAGATAGATAGATAGATAGATAGATAGATAGATAGATAGATAGATAGATAGATAGATAGATAGATAGATAGATAGATAGATAGATAGATAGATAGATAGATACACTGTAAAAAATAAACATTTTTTTACAGGTTTTCCCAGTACATTTTTACAGTTTTTCCCTGTATTTATAAAAGACAGAATTTTTTTTGTAAAATTACAAGAATAAACTGTATATTGAAAAGTGTCATGTGATTTACCATAAAAAATCTGTATAAATGAAATACATAAACAAATCTGTTTTTTAACAGTTTTTAGATGACACTTTTAACAAAACTAACTGTAAAAATAAAGTAATCTTCATTGACAAAAATAGCAGAATCTTCTGTAATTTTCAAAAAAAAACCTTTTGTTATACCGATATATCACTGTCAAATAAATAAAAATACTGTTAATAATGCATTTAAAAATGTACAATTGCAAAAAAAAAATGTGAGCAAAGAAATAAATATTTTGTAATTTTGCATTTCTTAACCACTACTTTATATACATAAACTGGAAAAACAAAGGTATTGCCTACCTTATTAGACAGGCAACAATACAATTTAAACAGATTTTAACTTTTACTTTATTTATGCATTTGTATTAATTTAAAGATTGAATTGTTAAATAAGTGCATTTATACAAACTGTGTAAAACCATAGTCAAATTTAAAACGTTATTAACTGTGATTTATTCTCACATTTATAATATTTAAATCAAGCATAATTTACCCATCCCCACATTCCCCAATTCACAGAAAAATGTATTACAGTTCATCTGTGTAACATGTTGGGTGCACATTCCAACCAGAGCACCACAGATATAAAATGATGCTCTAACCTACCAGTTACACACTTTTGAGTGCCTGTTGGTTTTGCATAAAGAATATATGCTGGTGTGACACAAATCAATTACATTTTAGATTTAAACATGACTGCATTGTGTTTATTAGTTAACTTAACTTAGTTGCTTTATTTCCCTGGAACTACTTAATGCAATGAGTTTATAAGGTGATACCGGATATGATGCACCGGGGATTACGCAATACATCGTGAAGGCACATTGTGTTTCAATGGCATCTCAGGTAATGTGAAGCTTTACAAAATCTTTTTCCATATGTCTAATTGCATGCTAGTCATGATGTTTATCTTATTATATTGTTTAATATAGCTCTTTAGTTGAATAATATTCAAGTTTTATTGCTGTGCATGCTTTATTTGTTTAAAAATGCTAACGCTAATTCGCGCGTGCTAATGCTAACGCCGGACTTGCTTATAGTGATTTATTTATTAACATCTTTCCAGGGATTCTCTGAATCATATTAAAGTCTTGAGGCAGATTTTAATAGATTGCCGTTGGCTGACTGTATATTAAGTCCGGCTGCGCTGTGTGTGACAACGTTGCACTGCCGTGGTGCTAGCTAGTGCTAAGCTAGTCAAGTTCAACAGCCAGTATTCTCAACTTGTGGCAGTAAGATTCTTTCCCGTAAGGTAAAAATGGCTTAAATTACTTAATGCAGAAATATATTAGAAGAAGGTAGAAAATAAAAGATGTGTAATATTTGCATTAAAAAACATGGACACACAACCTAGCTAGCTAAGATGTGAGCAGGCAGCTCGAGCCTGAGGGGAACTTCATGCTTTATGTTTGGCGCTCACGTTCTGCACAAACTTAAAAACAAAGTGATTCTGTAACGTTAGTATCATTACAAACCTGAGTTTTGTGACTGTTATCCTGGAAAGCGCACACATGTAAACAGTATTGGATAATCAGTTAATTTGTAATGTTACTATAGAAATAATATTTTAGTTATTTACAATTAAATAACTGATGTCTTGTATCTTCTGTTTACAGATGGTTGGAAATGTGTATTTGCAGTTGGACTGACCTTTTACTGGTAATTTTTTTTCTACATTTTATGCTAAATTGAAGAATATTGAGCTACTTTTGACTGAACACTGAGTTAAGTTTAGATTAAGTGAAGAAGAAAAAATGTGGAAATTCTTATTATTTATTCTGTTTGGTTCTTTTACTTACTTTTTAGTTTTATGTATTTTATGTCTTTTCTTATTTAAGCTGGTATTTCTTTATAAATATTTGTCTTGCTGATTTTGATTTCCTTTAGTTTTCTTTAGTAATTTTTTATTTATATATAATTTTAATAGTATCCAATTTCATCTACAATTTAGGATTCCTCCAATCACGCAATACCATCAGCGCTAGGAGGGTGAAGGTAAGCACAAGTTTCCTCTGAGTTGTTACAGCAACCACCCCATCTTTTTGGGCCAATGTTCGTCTGAGTTAAAATATAGGTTGAAGTGAGATGTCAGTTATGTTAAGTCCTAAATGGAAATTTGTGTACTGTTAAGTTTAAGAAAGTGATTTTCCCCCTCTGTTCCATTGTAGGATGGTGATATGGCTGCAACTGAACGGGTGATCGGGAGACTGTTCTTGGGATCTATGTGACTAGAGTTGAGGGAGCTGAAGCCATGGACCCCCCCTGCCAATACTGGAGTGGTATTAGACGGTGGTGTGGTTCTAGAAGACCTGGGCAGTGTGTTCTTTGCCTTTGCAGTTCGGGCTGATTTATGCCTTATATATTTATAACCTTATGATTTAGAACTTGAGTTACCCTGCTACATTCAGATACACTTTTGATGTACTCCAAAAACTGTTTCTGGAACTAGATGCTAACAAACTGTCTCATAAAGCTCAATTACTAAATATAAAGCTATTCAGTGAGATGTAGTCCATACTGAGTATTACACTTGTGACGTACTGTTTATCGAATCCCACTGTGGTTGCACTTTCTGAAAACTTTAATGTTGGCACTGACTTTTGTGCATAATTCAGATTTGTTCAGAAGTGTTTCATGCCCATGTTTTGCAGACATTTCACTTAACTGTGTGCTGCTTTGTTAAACATTTTCCATTTAAATGAATTCTGATTGCACTTATTGTATGCTGTATTGTGTTAGACATCTGATTCTTACACTGATCAGCCATAACATTAAAACCTCCTTGTTTCTACACTTACTGTTTTTGTGTGAAAATTATTTGGGTCAAAAATAGCTGAACTGTGGTGCATTTTGATCCATTTTGAAGCTGAAATTAACAAAAGCTATTTATATACTGCATTTATAAAGTTCTATATATGTTCTGAAGTTCTATGTAACATGTAACAGCTGCAAAATTTCACAGTAAGTATTATGCAGACAAATCTTAACCTACTTCAAATTTTTGTATTTTGTATATTTTTTTAAATGAAGAATAACAATTTAAAAATACAGTTAACTTATGTTTTAGAGAAAGAAAATGCTTTTATTTTGACAGTTAATTAATGTATTTAGATAATAAAAAAAAGACAATTTAACAGATATTTTTTGCAATACCTCTGACAGTTAATTTAAAATTGGGCTTTTGCTAAGTAAAATTACATGGTTTTTTTTGTTTTATATGCAAATATTTTGTGAAAACAGTAGTAATTATCTGTACTTAAACTTTTCTTTATCATTTATAAAGATAATTATTCTGTTTTTTTAGAGGTGTATGACACTGTTCTAACAATTAATATATGTTGAAAGTAGAAGATTTCATGAAATTATAGGACAATTTCCTGTAAAATTACAGTGATAGATGTTAATTATGGTAAATATAATTACCGTTTTTTTACAGTTTATCTCTGTTTTAAATTTTACAGTTTTTTCCTGTTTTTTTGCAGACATTCTCTGGTGCCCCTGCTGCCAGAAAAATACCGTTTTTTTACGCTTTTTTTTTTTTACAGTGTAGATACTTTATTGATCCTGAGGGAAATTAGAGTCCCAGTAGCATTATACATCAAATACACACTATAAAAATTCAACAATATAAACAGCACAAACATAACCAAGATTGAAGGTAACCCGAGTTTTACATTTATTGCAGAACTACAGAGCAGTTATTAAAGATGAGGATGGATTGATTGTAAATAAACAAACGAATGGAATTAAAAGTGCAGGAAGGTGCAGTTCCAAGTACACAGTATATGGTACAGATTAAATATTAAATATAAAGTGATAAGTGACGAGTATTGCACATTGAATTGGGCCAATATAGCTACTGTATATCTGTATATACATCAACATACCTATGCATGTGTATGAATATACTTAAGTACACATATGTATGCGTATATACTCATACATACATGGCTACATGTAGGGCCCTCAGTCCTTAGCGATCACTCGCTGTCCTCGAATGCTAGAGTTATAGAGCCTAATGGCTCTGGGGACAAAGGACCTTTTTAGTCTGTCCATGGAGCAGCTCAGTGACAGCAGTCTGTCACTGAACATACTCCTCTGTTTTATAATAACTACTGCTTCATACTAATAATAATATAATAATAATCTTTATTTTTTATCACTTTTTCAAAGAACAAAATCATAAAGAATTTTACAAATGAAAGCAACTAAATACAATTTTAGAAAAAACAAAGCACAAGACAGCAAAATATAGAAACGTTAAACGCAAATGCAACTTTAAGAGCAGTAAAAGCAAAGAAAAGAACAGTTTTATAAATGCAGGTGCACTTGTTATATATTATTATAAACTTGCTTTTAAAAATAAAATAAAAAAAAACACCAGCTTCAGTTCTTTAGGGAATAGTTTCCATTTTCCTTTAGATTTAGGATGATGTTGACTGGCCTGCATCCCGTAATTGCTGCCGATCTGTGGGCTGCACATACACATCTTAAAGCACTTCATTGGAATTAGATCTGGTGACTGGGGAGGTCACTGAAGCACAATAAAATTATTGCTCTGTTCATGGAACAGTTTGCTGAGAGTGGCTGTCATACGATGGGTAAATTGTGGGCAAATAAGATGTAACTATGAGATTGGTGTTTGTGTGCACTGTTTCATTTGTGTCCTGATCAACCATGTACTTGAGAAAAGCCAGTACTTCTTCAGCTTCAGACTTACTGGTACTTACTGTTAAAGGAACCCTCATTTATTTTAGGGTTGTGGTGGAAACAGGAAAACTAAGGTACCCTAGATCTCTAGACCTCTGGGAGATAGCTAGGAGAGATAATTCTTTCAGCAGGTTCTGGATACAGTGAGGTTTATAATTGTGACAAGCTTAAATTTAGGTCAGTGCAATACTGCTGCTTTTATATAGCATTGTTACATTGTTATTACATTGTAATAACTATGTAACTACTGCTTATGATAATACTACTACTAATAATAATAATAATATGTTTTAAACAAAGTTTTACAAAGTGCCTAAAATGACAGCAATAAAATAAATTTTTATGAGTAAACAATTAAAATACAGTAAAATTCAGAAACATGCAAATGCAACACAAGTGTAATGATGGGCTCTTGACACATGAACTAGACTAACACAAGACAAGATTCCCTAAACATGATACAACCAACCAACCAACCAACACAACCATGAAACATGAACCAATCACCAATTCATTAACAACAAGACCATCAAAATCATTAACAGCTTCCTTAAAATGCTTTAAATAGTAAACGTGTAATGAGGTTCAGCTGTGGATCATAAGCTTTGGACCAATCATAGCATAGGGGTGTCAATTTGCTTCCCCAACCATGTGCTCCCAGAGACAGGGGCATAGCACATACACTTGGGTAGGAGCTCCGGGACCACAGAGAGGCTGGATTCATGACAAAAAGCAGTAAAGGTGAAGAAAAGGACCAAGTGCAGGCACACATGGTAAAAGGAATGAAATGTTACTTATAAGCTAATCTAAACAGGTGGCTCTTAACCCTCATCTTAAATACGCCAAGATCATATAAATCCTTCAGGTCATCAGGAAGGGAGTTCCTTAGATTATGGCCATAATGAGAAAAGGCTACAGTTCCACTTCTATTTTGAGTGACCAGTATGGCCAGCATGTTCATGTTGGATGATCTGAGGGCTCTTGATGGGACAAACCTAATAACCACGTCACTGAGGAGCTGCGGAGACCAACAGGATCAAATATAAATGATTTTTTTATGCATTTTAGCCCCCACTTTTCTCCCAATTTAGCATAGCCAGTCCGCTGCTGGGGATCCCGATGGTGTCCAAGGAGGGTGTATATTCACCTGACACACTCTCCCTCCGACGTGTATGAAGTGCTAACAATGCTTTCTTTATTTACCCATACTTCAGTAGATTTGCGAGTGAGGTCAACTTTGCATACAAAGAGCCATGCCCTGATCTCTGCACTCCTCCACTTTCTGTACAGGTGCCCTGGGCAACCAAGGTCCTTACACAGCATTGATAACCCCAACCCTTAGTCTAATCTTTCCCACCCAGCAGACTTGCTAGAGGGTGCCCAGCCGACCAGAGCTGAGATTCGAACCTGGGAGCTCAGAATCTCGGCGCTGGTGTGCTAGTGGATTATCCCACTTTAGATTCTTTGTGTGTTTGGGATCAAGTTTTTTTTACTGATCACAACGTTAGAGGAAAATAAAACTAATATTAGTCCATAAATAAAATGTATTTCTGTCTTTAGAAAAAACTTCTTGTAGGTTAAAGCACCAGCGGGAAGCAGGAGTGCGACGATGTGCTCGCAGGAATAACCACAGATTTAACTGATGTCTCCTTTATTATGTAAGAAGTAACATCACTCAAAACTGCCCTTAATCCTGCGCAGTGTATACACTCCTGCTCCCATCCCAGGAACCAAAACTGTGGAAAGCTTCTGAAAAACAGCAACGCTGAGCTAAATATGAAGATTATCAGAACAAACGTAATAACACTCCTTGTTTACAATCTTGCTCAATAGTAAATCACAGTAAATCACGGGTAGAGCATGGCTGCAATTCTACAGCCGGCAATTCCTGGAAGAAACGTATTTAGTCCTCTAAATCATTAGAAATCAATTAATACACACAATATTGCTAGATCTGCGCATCCTATGCCAACTTACACTATATTACCAAACGTATTCACTCACCCATCCAAATCATTGAATTCAGGTGTTCCGATCACTTCCATGGCCACAGGTGTATAAAACCAAGCACACAGGCATGCAGACTGCTTCTACAAACATTAGTGAAAGAATGGGTCGCTCTCAGGAGCTCAGTGAATTCCAGCGTGGTACCATGATAGGATGCAACCTGTGAAATTTCCTCACTACTAAATATTCCACAGTCGACTGTCAGTGGTATTATAACAAAGTGGAAGTGATTGGGAACGACAGCAACTCAGCCACGAAGTGTTAGGCCACGTAAAATGACAGAGCAGGGTCAGGTGGGGCGGTCCGGGTCCTTTCTGTGTGGAGTTTGCATGTTCTCCCCGTGTCTGCGTGGGTTTCCCCCAGGTGCTCCAGTTTCCTCTCACAGTCCAAAGACATGCAAATGAGGTGAATTGGAGATACAAAATTGTCCATGATTGTGTTTAATATAACCTTGAGAAGTGATGAACCTTGTGTAACGAGTAACTACCGTGTGTCTGTCATGAATGTAACCAAAGAGTGTAAAACATGACGTTAAAATCCAAGACTCTAGAGCAGTGGAGACGTGTTCTCTGGAGTGACAAATCACGCTTCGTCGTCTTGACAAGTCTGGGTTTGGCGGTTGGCAGGAGAACGGTACTTGTATGACTGCATTGTGCCGAGTGTAAAGTTTGGTGGAGGGGGATTATGGTGTGGAGTTGTTTTTCAGGAGTTGGGCTCGGCTCCTTAGTTCCAGTGAAAGGAACTCTTAATGCTTCAGCATACCAAAAGATTTTAGATTTTAGTCCATAATAACATGGATAAGTGAGTTTGGTGTGGAAGTCCTGACCTCAACCTGATAGAACACCCTTGGGATGAATTAGAGCGGAGACTGTGAGCCAGGCCTTCTCGTCCAACATTAGTGTCTGACCTCACAAATGCGCTTCTGGAGGAACGGTCAAAAATTCCCATAAACACACTCCTAAACCTTGTGGAAAGCCTTCTTAGAAGAGTTGAAGCTGTTATAGATGCAATGGGTGGGCCGACATCATATTAAACCCTATGGATTAAGAATGGGAGTCACTCAAGTTCATATGCGTGTGAAGGCAGACGAGCGAATACTTTTGGCAATATAGGGTATCTAGAACCATGCAGCTTTCAAAAAGCAGCAAACCACATCCACATCCACATCCATACAGACAAGACAAGACGTTAGCCACAGTGGAAAAAAGAACGTGATAAATCAGTATTCAGTTAAATTTAATTAAATATGTTGTGTCAGACTCGTCTGTTTACATATTTAAATAAGAAGTTCCTAAACAGGACGCTAAGCTCCACATTTGTCTAGCAGCTCATCAGTTTTGATGCAGATTGAATGATTTATTGAATATTTATTCTGTATTTCTGTGTGACTGCTTTTTGATTGATTGCTTGATGTGTTTTTCCCAAATTAAGACAGAATCACAGTAAAAAAAAAAAAAAAAACCAGCCGTTGATGCAGCGGTATGACGCAAGACTCCGAAAATGAGCTGCAATTACAGGGTTTAACTGTGCTCTGGTATTTCCATCCCGCACATCTGGAACAGAAAACAACTCCTAATATTTACTTAATCAAACACATTTATATGAAATACAAACTTTTTTTGCATGCTGGAGTTTTTTAATACCTCAGTGTCACTGCTGGACTGAGAATAGTCCACCAACCAAAAATATATCCAGCCAACAGCGCCCTGTGGGCAGCGTCCTGTGACCACTGATAAAGGTCTAGAAGATGACCAACTCAAACAGCAGCAATAGATGAGCGATCGTCTCTGACTTTACATCTACAAGGTGGACCAACTAGGTAGGAGTGTCTAATAGAGTGGGCAGTGAGTGGACACAGTGTTTAAAAACTCCAGCAGCGCTGCTGTGTCTGATACACTCGTACAAGCACAACACACACTAACACACCACCACCATGTCATTGTCACTGCAGTGCTGAGAATGAAACCACCTAAATAATACCTGCTCTGTGGTGACCTGTGGGGGTCCTGACCATTGAAGAACAGGGTGAAAGCAGGCTAAAAAAAAGCATGCAGAGAAACAGATGGACTACAGTCAGTAATTGTAGAACTACAAAGTGCTTCTATATGGTAAGTGAAGCTGATTAAATGGACAGTAAGTGTAAAAACAAGGAGGTGGTTTTAATGTTATGGCTGATCAGTGTACAGTATACTGTATACATGACACAATCAGCAATATCACAGACATTAATATCACATACAGTTGTCACAAATCAAGCCTCTTTGTGCTCCTGGAGCTCATGTATATGTGGAGAGCATTGAATTGAAGAGTTTATACCAGAGTTTATACCAGACAGCAGTGTGTTCTCAAGGAAAGTCATGCTATGCTCTACAGTATGTGATCCTCCAGTGTTTCTGTTGGCGCCTCGACTAGACAGGAGTCGCTGTTGCAAACCACGACTTCTTCCCTCTCATACACAGCCAGTGGTGTCTAATGAGAGCCCGGCCCAGTTTGGTAGCATCGAGACTTGAACTCGAAAGCTCAGATTCCTTACAGTGGAAGGTTTGAATATTACACACCATCTTTTAAAATAATAATAAAAAAAAACAACATTAATTATATTTATTTATTTTTACCACAGTAGCACACACCTTCGTCAAAATCTGTATTAATGAATCACACTTCACCGTCTTAGCATTCTCCTCTTTTGGATTTAATAACGCTAAGATGCCGCTCAGTGGTGCAGCAGTAAAAACACGTGCTGGAACCAGAGCTGGGATCTCAAATACTCTGCCTGCCGGCTGGGCTAAGCAGCAACATGAACAACGATTGGCCTGTTGTTCAGATAGGGGTGGGATATTAAAGTCGGATAGGGACTCTCTCATGACCAATGCGATTACGACCTCCGCTGGCTGACTGATGGCGCCTGCACAGAGACAGGAAAAGAGTGCTGTCAGGGTGTGTCTCTCCGTACACAGTACTGATCCGCATTGCACTCGTCAAAGTGTAGGTGACAAAATGAATACGGGTGCTGCCCACGTGTCGGAGGGGGCGTGGGTTAGCTTTGTCCTCCTCAATCAGAGCAGGGATCGGCATTAGCATTGATGGAGAGGAAGCATGACGCAATTGGGCAATTGAACGCAGATTTATATAAATATATAAATACAAAAGTGAGTACACCCCTCACATTTCTGCAAATATTTTATTATATCTTTTCATGGGACAACACTATAGACATGAAACTTGGATATAACTTAGAGTAGTCACTGTACAACTTGTATAGCAGTGTAGATTTACTGTCTTCTGAAAATAACTCAACACACAGCCATTAATGTCTAAATAGCTGGCAACATAAGTGAGTACACCCCACAGTAAACATGTCCAAATTGTGCCCAAAGTGTCAACATTTTGTGTGACCACCATTATTATCCAGCACTGCCTTAACCCTCCTGGGCATGGAATTCACCAGAGCTGCACAGGTTGCTACTGGAATCCTCTTCCACTCCTCCATGATGACATCACGGAGCTGGTGGATGTTAGACACCTTGAACTCCTCCACCTTCCACTTGAGGATGCGCCACAGGTGTTCAATTGGGTTTAGTCCATCACCTTTACCTTCAGCTTCCTCAGCATTGCAGTTGTCATCTTGGAGGTTGTGTTTGGGGTCGTTATCCTGTTGGAAAAGGGAGGGGATCATGCTCTGTTTCAGAATGTCACAGTACATGTTGGAATTCATGTTTCCCTCAATGAACTGCAGCTCCCCAGTGCCGGCAACACTCATGCAGCCCAAGACCATGATGCTACCACCACCATGCTTGACTGTAGGCAAGATACAGTTGTCTTGGTACTTCTCACCAGGGCGCCGCCACACATGCTGGACACCATCTGAGCCAAACAAGTTTATCTTGGTCTCGTCAGACCACAGGGCATTCCAGTAATCCATGTTCTTGGACTGCTTGTCTTCAGCAAACTGTTTGCGGGCTTTCTTGT
The DNA here is from genome assembly GCF_030014385.1 of Trichomycterus rosablanca. Classification (NCBI taxonomy): domain Eukaryota; kingdom Metazoa; phylum Chordata; class Actinopteri; order Siluriformes; family Trichomycteridae; genus Trichomycterus; species Trichomycterus rosablanca. The sequence continues at coordinate 46,791,758 of NC_085989.1, read as the reverse complement.
GCGTCAGCTTCCTTCTGGGATGACGACCATGCAGACCGAGTTGATGCAGTGTGCGGCGTATGGTCTGAGCACTGACAGGCTGACCTCCCACGTCTTCAACCTCTGCAGCAATGCTGGCAGCACTCATGTGTCTATTTTTTAAAGCCAACCTCTGGATATGACGCCGAACACGTGGACTCAACTTCTTTGGTCGACCCTGGCGAAGCCTTTTCCGAGTGGAACCTGTCCTGGAAAACCGCTGTATGACCTTGGCCACCATGCTGTAGCTCAGTTTCAGGGTGTTAGCAATCTTCTTATAGCCCAGGCCATCTTTGTGGAGAGCAACAATTCTATTTCTCACATCCTCAGAGAGTTCTTTGCCATGAGGTGCCATGTTGACTATCCAGTGGCCAGTATGAGAGAATTGTACCCAAAACACCAAATTTAACAGCCCTGCTCCCCATTTACACCTGGGACCTTGACACATGACACCAGGGAGGGACAACGACACATTTGAACACAATTTGGACATGTTCACTGTGGGGTGTCCTCACTTATGTTGCCAGCTATTTAGACATTAATGGCTGTGTGTTGAGTTATTTTCAGAAGACAGTAAATCTACACTGCTATACAAGCTGTACACTGACTACTCTAAGTTATATCCAAGTTTCATGTCTATAGTGTTGTCCCATGAAAAGATATAATGAAATATTTGCAGAAATGTGAGGGGTGTACTCACTTTTGTGATACACTACAGTGAAACTGAGCTACAGCATGGTGGCCAAGGTCATACAGCTGTTTTCCAGGACAGGTTCCACTCGGAACAGGCTTCGCCAGGGTCGACCAAAGAGGTTGAGTCCACGTGTTCGGCGTCATATCCAGAGGTTGGCTTTAAAAAATAGACACATGAGTGCTGCCAGCATTGCTGCAGAGGTTGAAGACGTGGGAGGTCAGCCTGTCAGTGCTCAGACCATACGCCGCACACTGCATCAACTCGGTCTGCATGGTCGTCATCCCAGAAGGAAGCTGACACACAAGAAAGCCCGCAAACAGTTTGCTGAAGACAAGCAGTCCAAGAACATGGATTACTGGAATGCCCTGTGGTCTGACGAGACCAAGATAAACTTGTTTGGCTCAGATGGTGTCCAGCATGTGTGGCGGCGCCCTGGTGAGAAGTACCAAGACAACTGTCTCTTGCCTACAGTCAAGCATGGTGGTGGTAGCATCATAGTCTTGGGCTGCATGAGTGTTGCTGGCACTGGGGAGCTGCAGTTCATTGAGGGAAACATTAATTCCAACATGTACTGTGACATTCTGAAACAGAGCATGATCCCCTCCCTTCGAAAACTGGGCCTCATGGCAGTTTTCCAACAGGATAACGACCCCAAACACAACCTCCAAGATGACAACTGCCTTGCTGAGGAAGCTGAAGGTAAAGGTGATGGACTAAACCCAATTGAGCACCTGTGGCGCATCCTCAAGTGGAAGGTGGAGGAGTTCAAGGTGTCTAACATCCACCAGCTCCGTGATGTTATCATGGAGGAGTGGAAGAGGATTCCAGTAGCAACCTGTGCAGCTCTGGTGAATTCCATGCCCAGGAGGGTTAAGGCAGTGATAATAATGGTGGTCACACAAAATATTGACACTTTGGGCACAATTTGGACATGTTCACTGTGGGGTGTACTCACTTATGTTGCCAGCCATTTAGACATTAATGGCTGTGTGTTGAGTTATTTTCAGAAGACAGTAAATCTACACTGCTATACAAGTTGTACACTGACTACTCTAAGTTATATCCAAGTTTCATGTCTATAGTGTCGTCCCATGAAAAGATATAATAAAATATTTGCAGAAATGTGAGGGGTGTACTCACTTTTGTGATACACTGTATATATATATATATATATATATATATATATATATATATATATACAAAACGCATAAAATGCTAAGATAACACTGCTTGCTCAAATGCACAGTGCAAACTGTGAAGTTTGGTGGAGGAGGTAAAAGTCAGCACTGTTTTCATGGCTTATAGTGCAGTCAATGGTAAAATTGTAATCTTACACCATATAATACAATTCTAGATAATTCTGTGCATTCAGCTTTGTGGTAACAGTTTGGGGAATGCCCTTCCATGTTTTGTATGGCAGTTCCACCATAGCATAACAACTTGCTTAAGGCAGTTGTAGCCTAGCGGTTAAGGTACTGGACTAGTACTCAAAAGCTCACTGGTTCAAGCCCCACCACTGCCAGGTTGCTGCTGTTGGGCCCTTGAGCAAGGCCCTTAACCCTCAATTGCTCAGACTGTATACTGTCAAACTACTGTAAGTTGCTTTGGATAAAAACATCTGCTAACACATTATATTTAATATTACTTGTAATGAATCTAAAGGATTCAGGATCAAATCTGATTGTACAAAGTTGGCTGTTGTGGCCTAGCGGTTAAGGTACTGGACTATTAATCAAAAGGTCGCTGGTTCAAGACCCGTCACTGCCTGGTTGCCACTATTAGGACCTTTAGCAAGGCCCCTAACCCTTAATTGCTCAGACAATATACAGTCACAGCACTGTAAGTCGCTTTACTCTGATTTCCTTCGGGATCAATAAAGTATCTATCTATCTATCTATCTATCTATCTATCTATCTATCTATCTATCTATCTATCTATCTATCTATCTATCTATCTATCTATCTATCTATCTATCTAATGAAAACGCTTCTGCAAAATGCTGAACATGTAAATGATTAACTTTATATTGTAAGTTTTGTTTTCTGGAAGTTTCTTTCTTGCACCATTTTCCCAACTTCTCATATCTCCGTCTGATGCAGACGTTCACTCTTCGGTCTGGTGCAGACCTGTGAACTGTTGTTTTCACCGATTGATTTGGCGGAACCTAATCAAGAGTCCTCGCCATCCCACCGGGACACGGAGAAATAGAGCCAATTAACTTGGGCTTGTGAACACGGCGCATCGGAGAGCGTGACTGACACCAGCATCTGACAGCCGTCTCCTGGCATTTATTACGAGCCGCGCTGATTTATGCCGCGCCGCTTCTTTCCTCGGAGCTAAGTGCATCCGAACCTGGCGTGATGGAGTGGCCAAAACAAAGAAAGAGCCATGAGCGCTATTGATTAGCTGCCCCAGCTTGTGCGTTCGCCCATAAATATAAGTCTTCTTCTGAACGTCTCGAATAAAAAAAGGCATCTCGAGTAATTAGCTTTAGTAATTATAACCGGATTGTGGTGAGGACTGAGGGGAAAGTGTGTGGAGGAGAATATCGCCAATCATTTTGAAGTATGAGGCTTGAGGAACAGAACTTTTGTAACCTTGCTGTGAAGATACAGGGTCTGTCTGAAAACCTAGTGAGCTGCCTTGCTGCCTACTACCTACCTGATCAGCTACCTGAGTAGAGAGGATTCTAATAAGACATCAAACTCATAAGGCAGATTATTTAGACACACTACTCAGATGGCGATTAATGTCTAGTTCACACTACATGATTTTTGCCCTGATTTTCGCTCACCGACTGGTCGGCGCTAGATTTGCCGGCTCGGGAGCAACTCAGAGTTCGCTCTGCGATCGAAACTCGGCTCTCAATTGCTATGTGTGAACTGCTCAACAACTTGCTGAGCGATCTGCGACTGAAGATACATACAGTGTATCACGAAAGTGAGTACACCCCTCACATTTCTGCAAATATTTCATTATATCTTTTCATGGGACAACACTATAGACATGAAACTTGGATATAACTAAGAGTAGTCAGTGTACAACTTGTATAGCAGTGTAGATTTACTGTCTTCTGAAAATAACTCAACACACAGCCATTAATGTCTAAATAGCTGCAACATAAGTGAGTACACCCCACAGTGAACATGTCCAAATTGTGCCTAAAGTGTCAATATTTTGTGTGACCACCATTATTATCACTGCCTTAACCCTCCTGGGCATGGAATTCACCAGAGCTGCACAGGTTGCTACTGGAATCCTCTTCCACTCCTCCGTGATGACATCACGGAGCTGGTGGATGTTAGACACCTTAAACTCCTCCACCTTCCACTTGAGGATGCGCCACAGGTGCTCAATTGGGTTTAGTCCATCACCTTTACCTTCAGCTTCCTCAGCAAGGCAGTTGTCATCTTGGAGGTTGTGTTTGGGGTCGTTATCCTGTTGGAAAACTGCCATGAGGCCCAGTTTTCGAAGGGAGGGGATCATGCTCTGTTTCAGAATGTCACAGTACATGTTGGAATTCATGTTTCCCTCAATGAACTGCAGCTCCCCAGTGCCAGCAACACTCATGCAGCCCAAGACCATGATGCTACCACCACCATGCTTGACTGTAGGCAAGATACAGTTGTCTTGGTACTTCTCACCAGGGCGCCGCCACACATGCTGGACACCATCTGAGCCAAACAAGTTTATCTTGGTCTCATCAGACCACAGGGCATTCCAGTAATCCATGTTCTTGGACTGCTTGTCTTCAGCAAACTGTTTGCTGGCTTTCTTGTGCGTCAGCTTCCTTCTGGGATGACGACCATGCAGACCGAGTTGATGCAGTATGCGGTGTATGGTCTGAGCACTGACAGGCTGACCTCCCACGTCTTCAACCTCTGCAGCAATGCTGGCAGCACTCATGTGTCTATTTTTTAAAGCCAACCTCTGGATATGACACCGAACACGTGGACTCAACTTCTTTGGTCGACCCTGGCGAAGCCTGTTCCGAGTGGAACCTGTCCTGGAAAACCGCTGTATGACCTTGGCCACCATGCTGTAGCTCAGTTTCAGGGTGTTAGCAATCTTCTTATAGCCCAGGCCATCTTTGTGGAGAGCAACAATTCTATTTCTCACATCCTCAGAGAGTTCTTTGCCATGAGGTGCCATGTTGAATATCCAGTGGCCAGTATGAGAGAATTGTACCCAAAACACCAAATTTAACAGCCCTGCTCCCCATTTACACCTGTGACCTTGACACATGACACCAGGGAGGGACAACGACACATTTGGGCACAATTTGGACATGTTCACTGTGGGGTGTACTCACTTATGTTGCCAGCTATTTAGACATTAATGGCTGTGTGTTGAGTTCTTTTCAGAAGACAGTAAATCTACACTGCTATACAAGCTGTACACTGACTACTCTAAGTTATATCCAAGTTTCATGTCTATAGTGTTGTCCCATGAAAAGATATAATGAAATATTTGCAGAAATGTGAGGGGTGTACTCACTTTCGTGATACACTGTATCTGGATATGAGTCGGCCGACTGGCAATGAGTACTATGTTGAACAGCCAATGAGAACGCAAGATACAGGGTGAGGGGAAACGCAAGGGAAGAAGTTGTAAAAAGGTCTGACAGGGGCAGACACTCAAGTTTGACAGTATTTCTGAACTCTACTATTGTTCTCTACAAAACATTATACCCACGCTGCATTGCAAAAAAAAAATTAATAACCTGCAACTCACTATAGAACAAACAATCCCTGCTTGCCACGTTGCCAAATCCACTCGGATTCATTTATTTGTCCTACTTGTTTTTACGCTGCACATCAGCGCACAAACTTTGATGGCTCGCTACTTGTTGATGTGTATTTTTGGACGTGGTATCATTAAACCCCGCGTCACTTCTCGCGTTTGTTTTCGTGACAAAACGTAGTTTGGGAGACCAGAGAAGCTCGCCTGCGATTCCAGTTGGTGATAGATGGTGTAGTGTGAAACCCACTATCGCTGATCAGTCGTGAAGCGTGAAAGCCACACCGACTTGAAAGACTCCCGATTATAAGAGATCCAGTCGTGTAGTGTGAACTGTACAGCGACCTGACAACTGGGAAAGTCGTGTAGTGTGAACTTGGCATAAGCCATTTATGTCACCACAGTTTTAGCTTAAGTATTGAAAGTAGAAGTAAAAGTAAATGCTGTTAATAAAAAGCAGTCAGAATTTTGAAAAAATATGAGGATTGTTCTGTTAAGCCTGTAAACAGCTGATTATAATCATGATGTGTCACAAATCATGTTCAGAGGGAAGAAAAAAAAAAGTAGTTTGTTCTTATGATGTGAAGACCTGTTTTTTTTTGTAGGTGGAAGGTCGGCTTTATTGTTAAGGTGGTTTACAAGTTTAAAAGAACAATCTCCATATGTTTCAAAATTCTGACCGCTTGCGTTTTTATTTACAACATTTACTTTTACTTTTAATACTTCTGGTTTGGTACATCTAATATATGAAAATTACATTTGATACTCAAGTAAATTAAACATCAAATTCTTCAAGACTTTTACTCAAGTAATATTCTAAGAGATGACTTTTACTTCTATCAAAGTAAATTTCTGGTAGTATACTTGTACATTTATACTTTGTACACCACTGTTCCTGTGCCTCGACTAGACGGAAGTGGATGTAGCAAACCCTGGCTTGTTCCCTCTAACACAGCCAGTGGTGTCCAGAGATGGGGACGAAATAAGTTGCACACACAGCGACTTCAGATTCGACTCGGACTTGTTTCAAATGACTTGGACTCGACTCATGGCTTGCAAAAAAATGACTTCCTAGCACCAGCATGTGTTAACATTAGTTACGTGTGGCAATTATATATATTTATATATATATACAACCCCTGGCAAAAATTATGGAATCACTACTCTTGGAAGATGTTCTTTCAATTGTTTAATTTTGTAGAAAAAAAATAAATCACAGACATGCCACAAAACTATCATTTCTCAAACTGTCAACCCTCTGGCATTAAGAAACAATAAAAAAAGAAACAAATATAATAGTTATGGTCAGTCACAATTGCTTTTTTTTAGATCAAGTAGAGGAAAAAAATATGGAATCACTCAAATCTGAGGAAAAAATTATGGAATCATTAGAAAACACTGCACCATTATAACTTTGTTGCACCACCTCTGGCTTTTATAATGGTTTAAACTCTCTGAGGCATGGAGTTAACTAATGACAAACAGTATTCTTCATCAATCTGCCTTCAACTGTCTCTTATTGCTGTTGCCAGATCAGCTTTGCAGGTTGGAACCTTGTCATTGACCATTTTCTTCAATTTCCACCAGAGATTTTCAAATGGATTGAGATCCGGACTATTTGCAGGCCATGCCATTGACATTATATGTTTTCTTGAAGGAAAGTTTTCACGTCCTTTGCCCTATGGCAAGATGCATTATCATCTTGAAAAATGAAGTCATCATCACCAAACATCCTTTCAACTGATGGAATAAGAAAAGCGTCCAAAATTTCAATGTGGACTTTGGCATTTATTGAAGACCATCTCCCCTGTGCCTTTACCCGACATGCAGGCCCATATCATCAACAACTGTGGAAATTAACATGTTTTCTTTAGGCAGTTATCTTCATAAATTTCATTGGACAGACACCAAACAAAAGTTCCAGCATCATCACCTTGCCCAATGCAGATTCGCGATTCATCACTGAAGATCACTTTTATCCAGTCACCCACAGTCCACGATTGCTTTTCTTTAGCCTACTTTAACCTTGTTCTTTTCTTTTTAGGTGTTAATGATGGCTTTTGTTTGGCTTTTCTGTATGTAAATCCCATTTCTTTTAGGTGATTTCTTACAGTTCAGTCACAGACATTGACTCCACTTTCCGGCCACTTGTTTCTCATTTGTTTTGTTGTGCATTTTCTGTTTTCAAGACATATTGCTTTAAGTTTTCTATCTTGATGCTTTGATGTCTTACTTGGTCTACCAGTATGCTTCCCTTTTACAACCTTCCCATTTTGTTTGTACTTGGTCCAGATTTTAAACACAGCTTACTGGGAACAACCAACATCTTTTGCGACATTCCACAATGATTTATCTTCTTGAAGGAGTTTTATAATCCTCTCATTTGTTTCAACTGACATATCTTGTGTTGGAACCATGATTCATGACAATCTGCTTTGTGCAACAGCTCTCCGAGGTGTAAGCACTCTTTTTAAACTGAAGAATAATTAGCAAATCTAATCTGCTGCAGATGTTTTGTTTTTAAACTGCAAATTACAGAGTGATTCCATAATTTTTTCCTCAGATTTGAGTGATTCCATATTTTTTTTCTCTACTTGATCTAAAAAAAGCAATTGTGACTGACCACAACTATTATATTTGTTTCTTTTTTTATTGTTTCTTAATGCCAGAAGGTTGACATTTTAAAAAATGATAGTTTTGTGGCATGTCTGTGATTTTTTTTTTTTTTACAAAATTAAACAATTGACAGAACATCTTCCAAGAGTAGTGATTCCATAATTTTTGCCAGGGGTTGTATATACAGTATATACAGTGTATCACAAAAGTGAGTACACCCCTCACATTTCTGCAAATATTTTATTATATCTTTTCATGGGACAACACTATAGACATGAAACTTGGATATAACTTAGAGTAGTCAGTGTACAACTTGTATAGCAGTGTAGATTTACTGTCTTCTGAAAATAACTCAACACACAGCCATTAATGTCTAAATAGCTGGCAACATAAGTGAGTACACCCCACAGTGAACATGTCCAAATTGTGCCCAAAGTGTTAATATTTTGTGTGACCACCATGATTATCCAGCACTGCCTTAACCCTCCTGGGCATGGAGTTCACCAGAGCTGCACAGGTTGCTACTGGAATCCTCTTCCACTCCTCCATGATGACATCACGGAGCTGGTGGATGTTAGACACCTTGAACTCCTCCACCTTCCACTTGAGGATGCGCCACAGGTGCTCAATTGGGTTTAGTCCATCACCTTTACCTTCAGCTTCCTCAGCAAGGCAGTTGTCATCTTGGAGGTTGTGTTTGGGGTCGTTATCCTGTTGGAAAACTGCCATGAGGCCCAGTTTTCGAAGGGAGGGGATCATGCTCTGTTTCAGAATGTCACAGTACATGTTGGAATTCATGTTTCCCTCAATGAACTGCAGCTCCCCAGTGCCAGCAACACTCATGCAGCCCAAGACCATGATGCTACCACCACCATGCTTGACTGTAGGCAAGATACAGTTGTCTTGGTACTTCTCACCAGGGCGCCGCCACACATGCTGGACACCATCTCAGCCAAACAAGTTTATCTTGGTCTCGTCAGACCACAGGGCATTCCAGTAATCCATGTTCTTGGACTGCTTGTCTTCAGCAAACTGTTTGCGGGCTTTCTTGTGCGTCAGCTTCCTTCTGGGATGACGACCATGCAGACCGAGTTGATGCAGTGTGCGGCGTATGGTCTGAGCACTGACAGGCTGACCTCCCACGTCTTCAACCTCTGCAGCAATGCTGGCAGCACACTGTCTATTTTTTAAAGCCAACCTCTGGATATGACGCCGAACACGTGGACTCAACTTCTTTGGTCGACCCTGGCGAAGCCTGTTCCGAGTGGAACCTGTCCTGGAAAACCGCTGTATGACCTTGGCCATCATGCTGTAGCTCAGTTTCAGGGTGTTAGCAATCTTCTTATAGCCCAGGCCATCTTTGTGGAGAGCAACAATTCTATTTCTCACATCCTCAGAGAGTTCTTTGCCATGAGGTGCCATGTTGAATATCCAGTGGCCAGTATGAGAGAATTGTACCCAAAACACCAAATTTAACAGCCCTGCTCCCCATTTACACCTGGGACCTTGACACATGACACCAGGGAGGGACAACGACACATTTGGGCACAATTTGGACATGTTCACTGTGGGGTGTACTCACTTATGTTGCCAGCTATTTAGACATTAATGGCTGTGTGTTGAGTTATTTTCAGAAGACAGTAAATCTACACTGCTATACAAGTTGTACACTGACTACTCTAAGTTATATCCAAGTTTCATGTCTATAGTGTTGTCCCATGAAAAGATATAATGAAATATTTGCAGAAATGTGAGGGGTGTACTCACTTTTGTGATACACTGTATATACAGTGTATCACAAAAGTGAGTACACCCCTCACATTTCTGCAGATATTTAAGTATATCTTTTCATGGGACAACACTGACAAAATGACACTTTGACACAATGAAAAGTAGTCTGTGTGAAGCTTATATAACAGTGTAAATTTATTCTTCCCTCAAAATAACTCAATATACAGCCATTAATGTCTAAACCACCGGCAACAAAAGTGAGTACACCCCTTAGTGAAAGTTCCTGAAGTGTCAATATTTTGTGTGGCCACCATTATTTCCCAGAACTGCCTTAACTCTCCTGGGCATGGAGTTTACCAGAGCTTCACAGGTTGCCACTGGAATGCTTTTCCACTCCTCCATGACGACATCACGGAGCTGGCGGATATTCGAGACTTTGCGCTCCTCCACCTTCCGCTTGATGATGCCCCAAAGATGTTCTATTGGGTTTAGGTCTGGAGACATGCTTGGCCAGTCCATCACCTTTACCCTCAGCCTCTTCAATAAAGCAGTGGTCGTCTTAGAGGTGTGTTTGGGGTCATTATCATGCTGGAACACTGCCCTGCGACCCAGTTTCCGGAGGGAGGGGATCATGCTCTGCTTCAGTATTTCACAGTACATATTGGAGTTCATGTGTCCCTCAATGAAATGTAACTCCCCAACACCTGCTGCACTCATGCAGCCCCAGACAATGGCATTCCCACCACCATGCTTGACTGTAGGCATGACACACTTATCTTTGTACTCCTCACCTGATTGCCGCCACACATGCTTGAGACCATCTGAACCAAACAAATTAATCTTGGTCTCATCAGACCATAGGACATGGTTCCAGTAATCCATGTCCTTTGTTGACATGTCTTCAGCAAACTGTTTGCAGGCTTTCTTGTGTAGAGACTTCAGAAGAGGCTTCCTTCTGGGGTGACAGCCATGCAGACCAATTTGATGTAGTGTGCGGCGTATGGTCTGAGCACTGACAGGCTGACCCCCCACCTTTTCAATCTCTGCAGCAATGCTGACAGCACTCCTGCGCCTATCTTTCAAAGACAGCAGTTGGATGTGACGCTGAGCACGTGCACTCAGCTTCTTTGGACGACCAACGCGAGGTCTGTTCTGAGTGGACCCTGCTCTTTTAAAACGCTGGATGATCTTGGCCACTGTGCTGCAGCTCAGTTTCAGGGTGTTGGCAATCTTCTTGTAGCCTTGGCCATCTTCATGTAGCGCAACAATTCGTCTTTTAAGATCCTCAGAGAGTTCTTTGCCATGAGGTGCCATGTTGGAACTTTCAGTGACCAGTATGAGAGAGTGTGAGAGCTGTACTACTAAACTGAACACACCTGCTCCCTATGCACACTAACCTAGTAACACTAACAAATCACATGACATTTTGGAGGGAAAATGACAAGCAGTGCTCAATTTGGACATTTAGGGGTGTAGTTTCTTAGGGGTGTACTCACTTTTGTTGCCGGTGGTTTAGACATTAATGGCTGTATATTGAGTTATTTTGAGGGAAGAATAAATTTACACTGTTATATAAGCTGCACACAGACTACTTTTCATTGTGTCAAAGTGTCATTTTGTCAGTGTTGTCCCATGAAAAGATATACTTAAATATCTGCAGAAATGTGAGGGGTGTACTCACTTTTGTGATACACTGTATATATATATATATATATATATATATATATATATATATATATATATATATATACAGCATATATACGTATATATATATATACGGTATATACTGTATATATATATATATATATAATCTGCTGTGCTGTGATTTATCGCTTGCTTTTGTTTTGCAGTGAAAACAAAACGTATCAGTTTAAGCTTTTAACTGAAACCTTCTTGTTCCAGAAATTACATTCATTTGCACAATGACTAGAAAAGTAAAGGCACGATGTAAAACGGCAAAATACACTCGCTAATCTGTTGTTGCTGTTTATCTGAACTTACAGATTATTTGTTTATTTTGTGACTTGACTGGGACTCTAGTCTAAAGACTTGTGACTCGACTCAGACTCTAGCCTAAAGACTCGTGACTTGACTCAGACTCTAGCTGAAGACTTGTGACTCGACTCAGACTCTAGCCTAAAGACTCGTGATTTGACTTGGACTCTAGTCTAAAGACTTGTGACTTGACTCGGACTCTAGTCTAAAGACTCATGACTTGACTCGGACTCTAGTCTAAAAACTCGTGACTCGACTCGGACTCTAGTCTAAAGACTCGTGACTCGACTCAGACTCTAGTCTAAAGACTCATGACTTGACTCAGACTCTAGTCTAAAGACTCATGACTCGACTCGGACTCTAGCCTAAAGACTCGTGACTCGACTCGGACTCTAGTCTAAAGACTTGTGACTCGCCTCAGACTCCAGTCTAAAGACTCATGACTTGACCCGGACTCTAGTCTAAAGACTTGTGACTCGACTTGGACTCTAGTCTAAAGACTCGTGACTTGACTCGTACTCGTATTTTGTGACTCGTGAACATCTCTGTTCACACGGTGGTGTCTAATGAGTGCGCGGCCAGGTTGAACTTTAAAGCTCAGATTCCTTATGGGTATTGAATATTAGACCTTATCACAGATTAGATTATCACTCAGAATTAAGGCGCATCAGTAGGAGCATTTTAAGGAATCTAAGAATTTAGACATGCCCTCTTCTCGGGAGCTTAGAATGACGTAAATTTTGTCTATGTAGAGAGATCACAAGGTTTTCACACAGACCTTTTGTCTCTTGGATTACAGGTATACTCTGGTTAAGGTGGACTGTGGGAAAACAGAACCGGGGTCAAGCTGTTGGCTTTAGTTCCACAAATAAGCCTTTCTTCGATTGGCTTAAATAAACAGTCAATCCAGGTTGGGGAACTTGCTGCTTTAATTACAAGCTGGTGGGTGTAAATTGGATTTTTGTTTATGAGGAAAAAGGGCCTCGGGATGGGGGGGGGGGGGGGGGGGGGGGGGGGGGGGCCGCAGCTCTGTCCGACACATCGGCCAAAATCTACTTTAAAAGCTTCTTATTAATGACTAAAAACATGCTACCTGTACCGACAATAGGCTAGTTTAGGTCTACCTTGGTGGTGGTGCAGAGGATTATAGGGGTTTTTTTGTTTCTCTAAAATGAAATATAGATTTCACCTGGTTAAATAAATTAATAAACAAACAAACAGGAATGAATTGTTTGCTCTTTTAATTAAGTTCCTGCTGATAAATTACTGTCTATTGGTGGCTACAGTTTGGCAGCGCTAGTTTTGTGTTCAAAACATAACACATGCTGGTTAGTGTCCAGCAAAAACAATGTAAAGATGTTCAAAACACAACACACATTTTCTTCATCTGGATGTTTCCAATATACAAACATACTCCTGTCCAAACAATAGCCTGCATTCACTATAGGCTGTTGGCTGTCCCTCCGTTTTTCCATCCATTCATCCATCAATCCATCTGTCCATTCATCTGTCCATTCATCCATCCATCCATCTGTCCAATGATCCATCCGTCCACCCATCCATCCATCCATTTGTCCATCCATCTGTCCAATGATCCATCCGTCCACCCATCCGTTCATCCATCTGTCCGTTCATCCATCTGTCCATCGATCAATTAATCCATCCATCCATCCATCCATCCATCCATCTATCAGTCCATCCATCCATCCATCAACAAACGTACTCCTGTCCAAACAATAGCCGGCATTCATTTTGGCTGTTGGCTGTTCGTCCATCCATCCATCCATCTATCTGTCTATTGATCAATCAATCCATGTGTCCATCCATCCATTCATCCATCCATCAACAAATGTACTCCTGTCCAAACAATAGCCAACATTCATTATAGGCTGTTCGTCCATACGTTCACCCATCCATCCATCTGGCCATTTATCCATCTGTCCGTTTATCCATCCATCCAATAATACATCTACTGTAGTCTTCCATCCATCCATCCATCCATCCATCAACAAACGTACTCCTGTCCAAATAATAGCCTGCATTCAATATAGGCTGTTGACCGTCCTGGAAAACCACCATATTGGCCCACTATGGGCAAACTGTGGTTAGTGTTGGCTTGAGAAATCCCATACCAAACCCACATGGTGCCTGTATGGGTTAGCCCACGCCAGACCCTCATAGATACTATTAAATTAAGCCTCTTGAACATTTGGGGCTGATTATAAGCAGTGCATGGTAGGCAACCGTGTAAAACCCATGACGACAAGAGCAGCCACCATAACGTTTGGTCATTTTTGTGAACAATCATCAGACTGTCCAACCCACCAGATTGAAAAAATGACCAACAATGAGGAGCAAATCAATTGCCAGTGTAGACTTGTTGTGTCTTTTTGCCCTTTTGTCAGTAAGAATGGCTTCGGAAAGGATGATATAGTGGCTGGCATTTGCCTAGCATCCTTGGGCTGCAGCAATCTCACTGGTGGTGGTAGCATGCTGGGGCTAGCTTAGAGGCTAGCCTTACGTCTTCTGTGATTATCTTCCTCAACTAATTGGTTGCATTATTGTTTGCTAATGTAAACGTTGCTTTTAAACGAGGAAGCTCAGGTTGAAAGTGTTGTTTAAGGTCTAAATTGATGATAGATTATGAGTACAAACACTGATGAAGCCAAAGCCATTCATGGCCAGAGGTTAAAGAGAGTATAACTGATGATGCTCTCTAATCGAGGGGATTTTGTTTATACGAATAATGAGCACTTAACAGGACTAGCATAGCAATTAAAGCCAGTGCACATAGATAATCTGCTTTTCTCTAAACTAATTAAATAAACAAAGGCGCTCTCACTCCAATAATGGGTTTATGGTTAATTATGTGTATATTAGCTGTTTTTTAAGGTAAAGAATGAGCTAAACTAGCATTTAGCACAGCGGGTCAGGATAGCATGCTGTGAAATTGCAGATGGGTTTGTATAAAAGGCGTGATCATTAATAAAGCCAGCGTTGCATCACTGCTACACTGCCTGGTTATCACACAGTGCCGGGGTGAACGCTTGCGGAAACAGAGCGCTAACGGTGTGTATACATCAACGTGCTAAATACAGCCTAATTATATTAGCAGCAACAAAGCGCTGGGATTTTCTAAAGCAGTAAGTAAATTAGAGAGAGAGAGAAAATAAGAGTGTGTGGTGCGTAGCCTGGTCTCTTAGCACTGCCTATTATCAATCCATCCATCCATCCATCCATCCATCCATCCATCCGCCCATCTATTAATCAATCAATCCCTCTATCCATCCATCCGCCCATCTGTTAATCAATCAATCCCTCTATCCATCCATCCGCCCATCTGTTAATCAATCAATCCCTCTATCCATCCATCCGCCCATCTATTAATCAATCAATCCCTCTATCCATACGTCCATCCATCCACCCATCTATTCATTGATCAATCGATCATTCGATCTATCTGTCCATCCATCCATCCATCTATCCATCCATCCTTCCATCTATTCATTGATCATTCGATCTATCCGTCCATCCATCCATCCATCCATCCATTTATCATTCAATCTATCCATCCATCCATTCATCTGTCCATTGATCAATTCATCCATCCATCTGTCCATCCATCCTTCCATCTATTCATTGATCAATTAATCATTCGATCTATCCATCCATCCATCCATCCATCTCTCCATCAATCCATCCATCTATCCATCTATCCATTAATCAATCAATCTGTCTATCCATCCGTCCATCCACCATTTATCAGTCCATCCATCTATCCTCCATTTATCAGTTCATCCATCTATCCATCCATTTATCAGTCCATCCATCTGTCCATCCATCTGTCCATTTATCAATCCATCCGTCCATCCATCCTTCCATCTATTCATTGATCAATCGATCATTTTATCCATCCGCCCATTCATTCGTCCATTCATCCATCCATCTCTCCATCTCTCAATCCATCCATCCATCCATCCATTAATCAATCCGTCTATCCATTCGTCCATCCATCCATCCATCTATTAATCAATCAATCCGTCCATCCATCTGCCCATCCATCCATTCGTCCATCCATCTGTACATTGATCAATTCATCCATCCATCCATCCATCTATTCATTGATCAATCGATCATTCGATCTATCCGTCCATCCATTTATCAATTTTTCCATCCATCTATCCATCCATCCATCAGTCCATTGATACATTCATCCATCCATCCGTCCATCCATCCTTCCATCTATTCATTGATCAATCGATTATTTGATCCATCTGTCCATTCATTCGTCCATCCATTCATTCATCCATCCATTTTCCATCTGTCCATTCATCCATTCATTCATCCATTCATCCGTCCGTCCGTCCGTCCGTCCATCCATCCATTTATTCATCTGTCCATTGATCAATCCATCCATCCTTCCATCTATTCATTGATCAATCGATCATTTCATCCATCCATCTTTTTATCCATTCGTCCATCCATCTATTGATTGATCCATCCGTCCAGCCATCCTTCTGTCTATCTATCTGTCTGTCTGTCCATCAGTTCATCTATATACCTACACTGACAATAATGAATGGACACCCCTAATATTCAGTAGGCTTAACTCTTTCAACATGTAGAAAAAATCCAGCATTTATTAAAGTCGTTTCTCTCTGTGACACTCAGCTCCTCATGTTTTTGTTTCACTAGTCTTCCCGGCTAAGCTTTAAGTGCTAGTATTGTGAAGTGGATATGTCTAAGAGCAGAAAACACTCAGTCATTGAACTGTGTGGGCAGGACCCGGTTAAATGTACATGACACATCACTGTGGACGGGTCTCAAACCACAAACCCTATGACCAATCTCTCATTGCCAATTGTCAGTGGACATGTCCCAAACCACACACTACATTCACTACACTAATTACATAATTATAACCACAGACCTTGAGTTCACTGTGGACATGTTTCAAACGACTAATGCTACCAGGGAAATAGATTTCATAAACAATCACAGATACACCATATGTCCAAAAGTATGAGGACGCCCGACCGTGGGAATATGTGCCTATTCAGTCAAGAAATCTATAAGGTCAGGCACTAATGTTGGATGAGAAGGCTGACTTTAAATGCAGGCCACATAAAATACTTCCCTTTAAGCAGTGCAGTGCATTCTGGGTATTCTGTTGTAATATGACCCCACACATCTCAGAACAGTGCTGTAATTTAGCCCCATCAGCGTTTCCCCTATAGATCCAGGAAACTGGTAAACCCTCAGATCATCACTTATTGAAGCATATTGCACGTTGGCTTCTTCCTCAGCATCTAGAGGGATTTTTCAGATATCAATAAACCATGCTGGTGAAATAATGCTGTTTTTTTACAGGTGGAAGATCTATGAATGAAATCAGGTTATCTGGCGCTCCGGAAAGGAACATCATCCGGAGTCAGCGGCTGGGGCGGCCTCGGGGGAGCCGAGCTTTCCTGCAACGAGCTCTGATCTTCTTCACATGAACAATATAGACAAGCAACAGGGGGGTGACTGAGGGTGAAGCTTATGAAAGTCAGAACACTCGCCGGAGGAGTGAAACCTTCACTTTCCCAATATTTGTGGGACTATTTTGAGCATATGAAAGCATAGTGAGACATCTGGTGCATGTTCATAATGATAAAGAAGAGAGGAAAGAAAAGGTAAATAAACAACTGGATAAAAAATTTTATCAATCCATTCATCTGTTCATCCATCTGTACATTCATCTGTCCATCCATCTGTACAGCCCTTCATCTATCTGTTCATCCATCCATCTGTTCATCCCTCCATCCATCCATCTGTTCATCCCTCCATCCATTCATCTATCCATCCATCCATCTGTTCATCCATCTGTACATCCATTCATCCATCTGTACATCCCTCCATCCATTCATCTGTACATCCATCTATCCATCTGTACATCCATCCATCCATCTGTACATCCATTCATCTATCTGTTCATCCATCCATCCATCCATCTATCTGTACATCCATTCATCTGTAAATCCATCCATCTATCTGTCCATCCAATCATCCATCCATCTGTACATTCATCCATCTATCTGTTCAACCATCCATCTATCTGTTCATCCATCCATCCATCCGTTCATCCATCCATCTATCTGTTCATCCACCCATCCATCTTTACATTCATCCATCCATCCATCTGTACATCCATCCATTCATCAATCTATCCATCTGTACATACATCCATCCACCATTCAATCTATCCATCTGTACATCCATCCATCTGTACATTCATCCATCTATCTGTTCATCCATCCATCCATCCGTTCATCCATCCATCTATCTGTTCATCCACCCATCCATCTTTACATTCATCCATCCATTTATCTGTTCATCCATCCATCCATCCATCCATCCATCTGTACATCCACCCATCCATCTTTACATCCATCCATCTGTACATCCATCCATCCATCTGTACATCCACCCATCCATCTTTACATTCATTCATCTATCTGTTCAACCATCCATCCATCTATCTGTTCATCCATCCATCCATCCATCTGTACATCCACCCATCCATCTTTACATCCATCCATCTATCTGTTCATCCATCCATCCATTCATCCATCTGTACATCCACCCACCTATCCATCTTTACATCCATCCATCTATCTGTTCATCCATCCATCCATCTGTACATCCATCCATCTGTGCTTTGTATATTCATATAGCATTCAACTAATCTAACGTAACCTTATGGGACAAGGTGCACCCTACGGTGCATTATATTCCAGGATGATGGTGATGATGATGTCTTTAAACAAGGATAAGATCGATTGGCCACATAATGATGTGGATTACACTATCAGGTGCTAGTCTGCTCCAAGTGACACGGGACAGAGGGCATTGGAGAAAGCTGACCCATCTGTCCAGCCAACCATCACAAAGCCATGACATGGAAGCCTATAGGAAGAGCTGGAGGGTGGACCGTGTCGTTAATCCCTACCTGCTTCAGCACCTGTATGACAGCAGTCCAGAAAAGATAAGAGCCTCTGAGAGCAAATGCTGACCGTACGATTTACTGGCTATACTGTCCAGCCGAAAGTATGTGGACACCTGATCATCAGCCATATAAAGTTGGCTCTTTCCTTGCAGCTATAACAGGCTCTGCTTTTTTTGTTATGGTGAAGAAGCTGTGCTTTTGGGGGAGAAAAAAGGGCGGGGTTATGAATAAGTACAATAAGTAATTGGTCTAGATTGCAATCAATTGTTCCAATTCATCTGATTCTTGGTCAGCAGGGGTGAGGTCAGGGTTCTGTGCAGGCCACTGGAGTACCTTAAGACCAAAATCAATATTACCAAATAATGTCTTTGTGCACATGGGAACAATTATACTGGAACAGGAAAGGACCTTCCCCAAACTGCACATAGTTTGCACATAGCATAAACTTTAACACACATGCACACACACACACACACAAAATGCTAAATGCAGAAAATGTAAATGTAAATGTTTCTGTTATTTTGTCCACTCCTATTCTATTGAACATGGTACAACTGACCAGTGCTGATTCACATAAAGTCCAGTCCACTGTTCTCGACCTCACAGTCCATATGGACCAGTAAAATGACCGTGTATTGCATTATTATGACATCATGAGTCTTATTTGAGATGTTGCTGCATCCATAATGGACTCTGGATCAAAGAGATTCCACTTAATTACACCGCTGTTTACAACCCGGACCATAATGCACCTGAGCGAAGCAGAGGTGTAAAACCTGGTCAAATTACAGCTCAGAGGGCCTGTCATGGCCAAATGGAGCTGAGAAAATGACCTCAGGGATGGACGGGGCTATAATGCGCTCTACAGCTGCAAACAACAGCTTAAAAACAGCCACGTGATTCACCTGGTGTAAACATGAATACATCTAAGAGTAAAAGTCATGCTATAGATACCCTACATGTTCAAAAGTAATTGGACACTTGGTTATAAACTTGCTGGACATCACATTCCAAAACTATGGGCTCCAGATGATCCCAGTTAGTGTTTAATGCTGTTGAGGTCGAGGCTCTGCACAGGTCATGCTGGAACAGGAAAGGCCCTTCCCCAAAGTACTGATTTTATACAACTGATACTGACAAGTGTTTCTGCAGTCAGGCCAAACCACCAGTATACCAGCCCAGTATACAAACGTCTGTGTGTGTTCTGGAATTGGGAAAATGTAATGTCACGCACACACACACACACACACACACACACACACACACAATTATGTACCCACCAGTATGCCCATATTATAACCTTTAACACACACACACACACACACACACACATTTATACACACACACACATACACACACACCCATAGTATACACATAGTATAAACTTCAACACACACATTTACACACACATTTATACACACACACACACACACACACATTTATATACACACACACATTTATATACATACACACACACTTGTACACGCACACACACATACACGCACACACACTCTCTCTCTCTCTCTCTCAGTTTTTTCAATTCAATTCAAAAGTGCTTTATTAGCATGACAAATATTCACATTTGTATTGCCAAAACACATTTACAAACAAGATAATAAATGAAAAAAAAAAATTCCATACATAAACATTTATATTAATTTAAAGAATGTTCGATAACATTAGTAATTAGCCTTAAAAAATAACAGAAAGAAATGAGAACAAGTATATAAAGTGTGTATATGTATGTGTTGAAAAAGTATTTGTAGGTGTGTGTGTGTGTGTGTGTGTGTGTGTGTGTGTCTGTGTGCACTTGATGGTGTGTGTATGATGGTGTGTGTGTGCGAGTATGTGTGAGTGTGTATGGGATACAGTATAAGGTCACTCACTGTCCCTCACCTGGTGGCAGGTGTGTGTGTAGAGAGCTGCGAGTGTGCAGCTCGCTCTGTGCTCCCCCAGTAGGTGGGGCAGCTTGTCAGGATTTGAGAGGGAATTAAAATTAGAGATAATTTTGTTGATTTTGGTAAAAAATTGTTTTCGAATTTGTGTGTATTTTGTACATTCAGTGAGGAAGTGCAGCTCTGTCTCTGTTTGGTTTGAAGAGCAGTGTTGACACACTCTCTCCTCTCTGGGCATCCAGGACTGTCTGTGTTGTCCCGTCTCGATGGCCAGGCTGTGTTCGCTGAGTCTGTACCTTGTCAAGGTGTTTCTGAGTTTTGCATCAGTTATAGTGCTGAGATAATCTGCCACACTGTACTGTCTATTTAGAGCCAAATAACATTGTAGTTTACTTTGAAGTTTAGTTTGTGTTTCCCAATAGGCCAAATAGTTTATCTTTAATTCATGTTTAATTTGATCAGTTCTGATTAGGTTCTGGTCTTGAGTCTTAATAGTGTTAGTATGTGTTAGTGGTGTGTTAGTATGTGTTAATGGTGTGTTGGTGCAGTGACTCAGGACCAGTTGGATGAGGGGACTGGTATCTTTGCTCAGCTCTTGGTATTGCAGAGCTTTGTAATGATACGAGTGTGGGTCGCTCTCTTTGAGATGATTCCAGAATTTTTTTGCCCTTTTTTGTATATTAATAATAAGTGGGTATCGGCCTAATTCTGCCCTGCACACATTGTTGGTGGTGTGTCTGTGCACCTTTAATATTGTTTTACAAAATTCTGTGTGCAGGGTCTCAATTGGATGTTGTTCCCATTTGTTAAATTGTTGGTGTGTAAGCGGGCCCCACACTTCACTGCCATACAGGGCAATTGGTTCAATTATTGCGCCAAATATTTTGAGCCAAATTTTGATTGGGATTTCTACAGAAGTTTGTTTTTTCATGGCATAGAAAGCTCTGCATGCTTTTTCTCTAGGTTCATTCACTGCTAAGTTGTAGTTTCCTGATGAACTAATGTTTAGTCCAAGGTAGGTATAGTTTTTAGTGTGCTCAATTTCATGGTTTCCTAATTTAAATGTGTGTTTGGTTCCCTGAGATCTGGATCTTTTCTGGAAGGTCATAATTTTGGTCTTTTTGAGGTTGACGGTCAGGGCCCAGGTCTGACAGTACTGCTGTAGCAGGTCCAGTTTGTGCTGGAGACCCTGAGCGCTGGGGGACAGCAGGACCAGATCATCTGCATATAGCAGGAGTTTAATCTCTGAGTCGTGTAGAGTGAGACCGGGCGTGGCTGAGTGCTCTAACATGGAGGCCAATTCATTAATATAGATATTAAATAGAGTTGGGCTCAGACAGCAGCCCTGTCTCACTCCACGCTCCTGAGAGATCAAATTTGTTTGTTTGTTTGTTTATTGCCAATTCTTATCTCGCACTGGTTTTCTGTGTACATAGATTTGATAAGATCATATGTTTTACCCCCTACACCACTTTCTAATAGTTTGTAAAACAATCCTTGATGCCAAATTGAGTCAAAAGCTTTTTTTAAATCAATAAAGCAGGCAAATATTTTTACATGGTTTTGAACTACATATTTTTCAATGAGGGTGTGTAGGGTGTAAATATGATCGGTTGTGCGGTAATTTGGTAAAAATCAGTGGTGTATAGTAACGAAGTAATAATACTTTTTTGAAGTACTTGTACTTTACTGGAGTATAAAAATTTTCTGCAACTTTCACTTTTACTTTACTACATTTTCTAAAGAAATTGTGTACTTTTACTCCGATACATTCGCTGTATGTAAATTCGTTACTCGTTACTATAGAATGAAAATTAAATGATGTGAGATGTGTGACGGACTGCACGCTGGTTTGGTGAATCTGCGCTTGTAAATTAGACGGTGGTTAAACACATTAATGCGCATGTGCAAACGTTCTCTAAAAGCTATCGGAGTTTTCTAAAAGTGCGTCGTTCACCCAAAGACACGCAAATATGGACATTTCAGAAGCTCCAACACACTGATGTAAGTTAACAATGATTAACAAAGTCAAGCTGCAGCATCAGCGTTTTTTTTTTATATTATTAGCATTAACATTGTTCAGATATCCACCTACCACTTTTACCGATTACATTCGAACCACAAATAAAACATTTCATAAATCATTACATTTGTTTGGAATTCATTGACTGCAAAACTCATGAAGACACGTCCATTATTTTTAAAAACTCACCTGCGGACAAATATTTCCTCAGATAACTTCTGTATTAGACCGGCAGAGGAGAGATTCATGGTGCTGAGGAACATGCAGCACGTCTTTAACCCTTTAATGCTCTCAACAAAAACTCAACTTATCCAACTTATTATTAATGATTTTCCAGCTGTTGGCTTCAAGTTAGAAATGGTGTTTTTTTAAAGTAAGAATACCAATATTTTTTTAGTTTAACACATGCCATTCAGTGAGTAGATACAGCCCAAAAAAGATTATTTATATACAGCTTATTTTACTCAAATATTTTGATTTAAAATAATGGTTGAACAGATCATTAAAGGGATAAAAGTGCCACACATTGTTAAACTCTCTTGAGTTTTGCTTTAAATTAATTATGCCAAAATTATTTTTTTGTTATTGAAATATACTACCCAAATAAAAATATGGGACAGTATAGAAAATGCAAATAAAATAGATGCAGTGTTTCTTACATTTACATCGACTCACATTCTAAAAACGTTGGAACAGGAACATTTAGGCTAGTAATAAGTTAAAAAAAACCAACTAAATAATGTCATGATTTCAAACAGGTGATGTCAACAGCTGGTTATAATCATGAATTGGCACAAATCATGTTCAGATGAAAGGAAGAAAACAGGTTAATTGTTAAGAAGGTTTACAGGCTTAAAAGAACAATCTTTATATTTAAAATGATCGCTTCCATTTACACTAACAACATTTACTTTTACTTCTACTTTTAATACTTAAGTACATTTAATATCAAATTACTTTTCATACTTAAGTACATTAAACATCAGATACTTTTAGACTTTTACTTAAGTAATATTCTAAAAGGTGACTTTTACTTCTATGAAAGTAAATTTCTGGTAAGATACTTGTACTTTTACTCAAGTATGGCCTTCCGGTACTTTATACACCACTGGTAAAAATCCAATCTGACTTTTACTCAGGACATTGTGCTCAATAAGGAAGCTTGAAAACCTTGAGTTAATAAGGCTACAGAATAACTTCCCCAGATTACTGTTCACACAGATGCCCCGGTAATTATTAGGGTCGAATTTATCTCTCTCTCTTTCTCTGTATTACGTACCCACCATTATGCTTATAATGTAAACTTAACCCACACACACACACACAAACACACACACACAAACACTCTTTCTCTCTATTACGTACCCACCAGTATGCCCATAGTATTAACTTTAACACACACACACACACACACACACACACTCTCTCTTACGTAGCCACTAGTGTGCACAGTATAAACTTTAACACACACACAAACACACAAACACTCTCCATTACGTACTCACCAGTATACACATTGTATTAACTTTAACAGACACACACACACACACACACACACACACACTTACGTACTCACCAGTTTGCCCATAGTAAACTTTAACACACAAACACACACACTCTCTCTCTCTCTCTCTCTCTCTCTCTCTCTCTATTATGTACCCACCAGTATGCCCGTAGTATACCACACACACAAACACACACACACATTTTCTATTACATTCCCACCAGTATGCCCAAAGTGTAAACTTTAACACACACACACAAACACACACACACACACACTTTATTATGTACCCACCAGTATGCCCATAGTACAAACTTTAACACACACACAAATATACACACAAACACACACACACACACACACACACACACACACATACACTCTCTCTTTTTTACGTACCGACCAGTATGCCCATAGTATAACACACACACACACACACACACACACACACACACACAGCTATAAAGAGAGGAGGAGAGATCACACACACTGGATCATAAAGCTAATGTGATAACTCTTTATGCTCTAGCTCCAGGTAATGTTCATGTTCGATGTATCCCATGATGCAACTCTCCATTAGCATGGAATCCCAGCTGCTCGGGCCTGGAGGACTGTCATTAGCTCACGACGCGTTCTGCTCGCACCACCTTTCCCCTCCTCACCCTCCTGGTCCTCCAGGCCGTGTGGAGATGATAGAGCGTATGATGGAGCGTGTAGTTAATGTGTTCCACTGGAAACATTAGCCACATATGAGCAGAGAATCTCATTCCAGTCTCGTGTAATCAGGAATATTACAAAACCACCCAGAAAAATCATTTTAACACAAGATTATGAAGGAGACCTGCGGTATCTGGTACCAGGATGTTACCAGCAGCTCCTTCCACTTCTGAACTCAGCCTGCAGTGCATCCTTGGTAAATGATGGACACCTGCCCGGCTGTTCACATGATCTCAGAGGAAACAGGAGAGAACTGTTCTCTTTCTGCACTGCTCCAATGTCCAGTTCTGATTCAGCATGCTGATTGTAACTGCTTTTGATGGTGGACAGTTCGCATGGCTACTCTGACTGGTCTGAGACCACGCAGCTCCACACACAGAAGGTTCGATGCTCTGTTAGTTGTATCAGGATTAAAATCATCTGCAATTTGAGCCACAGTATCTTCTGTTAGTCAGTACCAGACTCCACAGCCTTCATGACCTCTGGCTTGTCCCTCCTCTGACCGCTGTCTGTAGGTACCCATCACAGCTGAATGTGATGCCCGCTTGCTGTTTCAGAGATACTGAGAACCCAGTCGTCTGGCAAGCACGTTTACATTTAACAGACAGGACAGTTGTAGCCTAGTGGTTAAGGTACTGGACTAGTTATCAAAAAGGTCACTGGTTCAACCACACCACTGCTAGGTTGTCACCGTTGGGCCCTTGAGCAAGGCCCTTAACCCTCAATTGCTTAGACAGTATACTGTCACAGTACTGTAAGTCACTTTGGATAATACAAAGCAGACACTTTAATCTAAAGCAACTTACAACTATGACTGAATACAATTTGAGCAACTGAGTGTTAAGGGCCTTGCTCAGGGGCCCAACAGTGGCAACTTGGCAGCAGTGGTGCTTAAACCAGCAACCTTCTGACCCATTGTATTGTATTACACATTGTTTAATATGATAGTATAATAAAATAATATCAGTATAATTTAATATGTTGAAACAATATTAGTATCATTTAATATGATAATACAACCACAAATCAGAAAAAGTTGGGACGGCATGAAAAATATTTTCTTACATGAGTTTCTCACATTTACTTTGACTTTGATTTGATTGCAGACAGGATGAACCTGAGATATTTCATGTTTTATCTGCTCAACTTCATTTCATTTATTAATAAACATCCATTCCTACATTTCAGGCCTGCAACACATTCCAAAAAAAGTTGGGACGGTAAAGCATTTACCACTTTTCACCACACTCAGCCGTTTTGGCACCGTGGCGACCAAGTGATTTAGTGTTTCAGCTTTTATTTTGTCTCGTTCTTCCTGCAAACACGTCTTAAGATGTGCAACAGTATGGGGTCGTCGTTGTTTCAAAATCCTCCACACATTCTCTATTGGGGACAGGTCAGCACTACAGGCCGGCCAGTCCAGTACTCGTAACCTCTTCTTCCGCAGACATGCCTTTGTAATGTGTGCAGCATGTGGTTTTGTTGAAAGATACATGGACGTCCCTGGAAAAGACGACATCTTGAAGGCAGCACATGTTGCTACAAGATCTCATTGTACTTTTCTGCATTAATGCTGCATCACAGAAGTTTTAATGACCTTTGCCAAGGGCACTGACACACACCATACCATGACAGACCCTGGCTTTTGGACTTGTTGCTGATAACAGACTGGATGGTCGTTTTCGTCTTTGATCTGGAGCACACAGTGTTCATTTTTTCCAAAAAAGACCTGGAATGCTGATTCATCTGACCACAATTCATGTTTCCACTGTGTGGTGGTCCATCCTAGATGTCTCCGAGCCCAGAGAAGTTGACGCCGCTTCTGTACATGGTTAACATAAGGGTTCTTTTTTGCACAGTAAAGTTTTAAGTTGTATTTGTGTATGTAACTCTGTATTGTAGAGCTTGATAAAGGTTTGATAAAGTAATCCCTCACCCATGTGGTTATATCAGCTATTGTTGAGTGGAGGTTCTTGATGCGGCGCCGTCTGAGGGATCGAAGATCACGGGCGTTCAGCTTAAGCTTGCGCCCTTGTCCTTTACGCACTGAAATTCCTCCTGATTCCTTGAATGGTGTAATGATATTATGCACTGTAGAGGAGAAATATGCAAATCCCTTCCAATCTTTCTTTGAGGTTCATTGTTTTTAAACATTTTAATAATTTTCTCACACATTTGTTGACAAACTGGATCCTCTGATCATCTCTGCTCATCAAAGACTCAGCCTTTCCTGAATTCTGCTTTTGTACTAAACCATGATTACAATCACCTGTTAAATCACATCATTATTTAGTTTTTTCACCTAATTACTAGCCCTAAATTGCCCCCGTCCCAACTTTTTTTGGAATGTGTTGCAGGCCTGAAATGCTGGAATGGATGTTTATTAATAAATGAAATGAAGTTAGGCCGCTCAGGTGGCGCAGCGGTAAAGTACGCTAGACCAGAGTTTCGAACACATATGTTGTTTATAGGGTTGGGGTAAAAAGTTGGATCATAGGTCCTCATAACTGGTGCAATTGCGGCCCCTGCTGGCTGACTGATGGCGCCTGCACAGGGCTGAGGAATAATTCTGATGGGGGTGTGGCCCTCCATAGACAGTGCCTGTCGGTGTGAACTCGACTCGTGCAGGTGAAAAATAATGCAGTCTGTACTGACTGTACGAGGGGGCGTATGTTAGTTGAGAGGCGTCCTCAGTCAGCGGTGAAGGGTCGAATCAGTATAGAGGACACACTCAGGGTAATTGGACACGACTAGATTAGGGGAGAAAAATTATATATAAAAAATAAATAAATAAATAAATGAAATGAAGTTGAGCAGATAAAACATGAAATATCTCGGGTTCATCCTTTCTGCAATCAAATAAAAGTCAAAGTAAATGTAAGGAACACTGCATTTTTATTTTATTTACATTTTCCGTACTGTCTGGGTGTTTATATTTTGCTCTGCATGTTTTTCTCTGCATCATTTATCTGCTTGTTCTAATTTCATCAAGTCCGTGCTTCACAAATAAAAGTCGAGGCACTGAAGCGTGGTTTAAATGAAGCTTTTAGAGGAAAAAAAAACGCTGCTGTGTCTAATTTGCTCAGTTATGCTTTGCTAACCAGAAAACTGAAAGGAAAATAAATAAAGAAATAAAAGGTTGTGTTTGCTGGAGGAGCGGAAATAAAGAATGGGACTGATGCTGAAGTGAGATGGAACGAGCTGCTGGTGAAGAGCAGAGAAACAGATGCACGTTCAGCCTCATTAGATTTTATTCCCTTCCCACAGCATTTTAAACAAATGAAGAGAAAACGCTGCCGTGCTTAGAAGTGCTGGATTCATTCATAACACCTAATAAAACTTTCACCAGACGTCAACCTCACACATCTGGGTTTGAATATCGGCTAGACGATCTGGAAATATTTTGACACCCTGTCTAACTATTGAATTATTGCCACCACAGCAATAACTAACAGATGTAATAAAAAATATAATTATTAAAGGAAATTATTCCAACTTTGCAGCAACAGTTTAGGGAAGGTCCTTTCCTGACCATGAAGAAACTCCAGTGTTCTGCACAGAGTCTGAGCCGTTTATCCGAATCAGGGTCGCAGGGGGCGCTGGAGCCTATTGCAGCTCTCAATAAGCACAAGGCACACAGACACACCCTGGACAGGTCGCCAGTCCATCACAAAACACACACACACACACCTAGGGGGACGGGCGGCACGGTGGCTAAGTGAGTAGCACTGTCGCCTCACAGCAAGAAGGTCCTGGGTTTGATCGCAGGTGGGGCGGTCCGGGTCCTTTCTGTGTTGAGTTTGCATGTTCTCCTCAGGTTAAAATCCTAATAAACTAATAAACAAACCTAGGAGGACTTTAGTGCTGGTATGAGTGGATCAGACACAGCAGCACTGCTGGAGTTTTTTAACACCTCACTGTCACCGCTGGACTGAGAATAGTCCACCAACCAAAAATATCCAGCCAACAGTGCCCCATGGGCAGCGTCCTGTGACCACTGATGAAGGTCTAGAAGATGACCGACTCCAACAGCAGCAATAGATGAGCGATCGTCTCTGACTTTACATCTACAAGGTGGACCAACTACAGTACCAGTCAAAAGTTTGGACACACCTTCTCTTCAGTGGTTTTTCTTGATTATTTTTATTTTCTACATTGTAGATTAATACTTAAGACATCCAAACTATGAAGGAACACATATGGAATTAAGTAGTGAACAAAAAAATGTTAAACAAACCAGAATATGTTTTATATTTTACCAGCTCTACCTCTGCACAGCACAACTGATGGTCTCAAACACATTAAAAAAGCAAGAAATTCCAGAAATTAACTCTAGACAAAGCACAAACATTAATTGAAAATCATTTCAGGTGGCTACATCATGAAGCTGATTGAGAAAATGCCAAAAAGTGTGCAAAGCTGTCATCAAAGCAAAAGATGGCTACTTTAAAGAATATAAAATATAAAACATATTCTGGTTTGTTTAACATTTTTTTGTTCACTACATAATTCCGTATGTGTTCCTTCATAGTTTGGATGTCTTCATTATTATTCTACAATGTAGAAAATTTAAAAAAATTTAAGAAAAACCACAGGAATGAGAAAGTGTGTCCAAACTTTTGACTGGTACTGTATGTAGGAGTGTCTAATAGAGTGGGCAGTAAGTGGACACGGTATTTAAAAACTCCAGCAGCGCTGCTGTGTCTGATCCACTCATACCAGCACAACACACACTAACACACCACCACCATGTCAGTGTCACTGCAGTGCTGAGAATGATCCACCCCCTAAATAATACCTGCTCTGTGGTGGTCCTGTGGGGGTCCTGACCATTGAAGAACAGCATGAAATGTGTTAAAAAAAAAAAATCTGTCAGATTGTTTAAACACTGTTATTATCTCGATGTAGAAGACAGAAGTCGAGCCTCTAATTGAAGGCAATATCGTAGCCTGATGCTAATATCATTAATGCTAATGACAGGTCTGGTGCTGGATCTTCCTCCCAGTCGTGTTATTAAAATGAGCCCGGACGCCGAGGGATCTTAATATCAGATCAATCCGGAAAGGCCTGATGTCTTCCACCCAGGCGTGATGGTTTAATACGCCGCCGCTCGTCAACAACCACAGACGTTTACGAGGGCAATTATAAAAACAGACGTGTTTTATCTAATAACAATAAAAACACTTCAGGAATTTAATAAGTGCTCTCTGTCACTGTCAGCTTTTGCTCTTTCAAACACCGGCACACTCTGTACCCCATCGCTTCTGCTGTTTTTAATCGTCCACTGGCATTTTCATCACTCCTCTGGCCCTTGGTACTAACATACACACACACAGTCTGAATGGTGTTGCACTGAATTATGGTCAATAATCAAGTTCTGACATTACACAACACAACCAGGACACACCCAGGTCTCGGCGATATACTACATGGACGAAACTATTGGGATGCCCCCTCTAGTTATTGAATGCACGTGTTTCAGCCACAACAATTGCTAAAAGTAATATAGCAACAGTTTAGGGAAGGCCATTCCCTGTTCTATAAAGACATAAAGAAAAGCTTAGTTTAATAAAACGCCAGTGTCCTGCACAGAGCCCTGACCTCAGCCCCACTCAACAACCCTGGAATGAACTAAAACATCAACTAAGACTTCATACAAATGCCCTTTTGACTGAATGGGCACAAATTCCCATACACAGACATTTTTGTGAGAAGCTTTCTCAGAAGAGTGTCTGTTGTTCTAGCTAAGAAGATCACATGCAAGTCATTCTGTTTTAATCCTAAACTTTGTGGAAAGCTGTTATAGCTGCAAAGGGTGGACCCACATCATATTAAACCCTATGGATTAAGAATGGGACGTCACTCAAGTTCATATGCATGTGAAGGCAGACGATTTTTAATGGGAAGTCCAGCATGCTCATGTTCAGGTGTCCAAATACTTCTGGTCATATAGTTTAAAACTGCTGCCACATCATCACCCCACTGCTGCATTCTCTTCACTGGCTTCCTGTAGCTGCCCACATTCATTTTAAAACACTGATGCTCGCCTACAAAGCCAAAAACAGACCGGCCTTAGAGAACCTTAGAGAAGCTTAAAGAACCTTAGAGGACCTTAAAAACCGTAGAGAACCTTAGAGAAGCTTAGAGAACCTTAGAGGACCATAAAAACTGTAGAGAACCTTAGAGATGCTTAGAGAATCTTAGAAAACCTTAGAAGACCTTAGAGGACCTTAAAAACTGTAGAGAAACTTAGAGAAGCTTAGAGAACCTTAGAGGACCATAAAAACCATAGAGAACCTTAGAGAATCTTAGAGAACCTTAGATGACCATAAAAACCATAGAGAAGCTTAGAGAATCTTAGAGAACCTTAGAAGACCATAAAAACCATAGAGAACCTTAGAGAAGCTTAAGGAACGTTAGAGAAGCTTTGGAGAAGCTTAAAGAAGCTTAAATAACCTTGGAGAAGCTTTGGGGAAGCTTAGAGAACCTTAAAGAAGCTTAGAGAATCTTAAAGAACCTTAGAGAAGCTTTGGAGAAGCCCACCCCACTGCTGCATTCTCTTCACTGGCTTCCTGTAGCTGCCCACATTCATTTTAAAACACTGATGCTCGCCTACAAAGCCAAAAACAGACCGGCCTTAGAGAACCTTAGAGAAGCTTAAAGAACCTTAGAGGACCTTACAAACCGTAGAGAACCTTAGAGAAGCTTAGAAAATCTTAGAGAGACTTAGAGAAACTTAGAGGACCTTAAAGGACCTTAGAGAACCTTAGAGAAGCTTAAAGAACCTTAGGGAAGCTTAGATAACCTTTGGAGAAGCTAAGAGAAGCTTTGAGGAGCTTTGAGAAGCTAAGAGATCTTTTGAGGACCTTAGAGAACTCTAGAGAAGCTTAGAGAAGATTTGAGAACCTTAGAGAACCTTAAAGAAGCTTATAAAACCTTAGAGAAGCTTAAAGATCCTTAGAGAAGCTTTGGAGAAGCTTTGAAAACCTTAGAAAAGCTTAGAGAACCTCAAAGAACTTTAGAGAAGCTTAAAGAAGCTTGGAGAAGCTTTGGAGAAGCTTTGAAAACCTTAGAAGAGCTTAGAGAACCTCAAAGAACCTTAGAGAAGCTTAGAGAACATTAAAGAACCTTAGAGAAGCTTAGAGAACATTAAAGAACCTTAGAGAAACTTAGATACGATTAGAGAACCTTAGAAAAGCTTAGGCAGTTGTAGTCTATTGGTTAAGGAACTGAACTCTTAATTGTTTAGACAGTATACTGTCACAATACTGTTAGTCACTTTGGACCTTTACTAAACAGCTTTGGGATGAACTGGAACATGAACCGTGAGCCCGGCCTTCTCGTTAACCATCACCTCTATACCTCACGATTGCTCTTAAGTCTCACAAACGAACCCCAAACTCTTGTGGAAAGTAAAGCGAATGTTTTGGAACCAAAAGGTTTTGGAACAGAACGTCCAACAAGCTCATAGTCATCGATGAAGCTTCATCCCCGAGTGTCGAACGAACACCCTTCAGTACGTCCACAAATGACTGGTGTAGTTTTTAATTCCTGCCTCTGTGAAGTAATAAAACCCAGTATGGGGTTAAAAAAAACCCTGGACTGCTGCACACATGCTTCCATAGACGTTCAGCCAATTAGCAGTCTGCTTTAGTAAAATAAAACTAAAAAATGAAGCAGAGCTGGAGCCAATTTTCTTCCCGTAATGGAGATAAATGACTGGACGGAGCTCATTTACGTGGACGGTGCAGCTTTAGGTGATCCGCTTTTCACCGAAGTTGGTAATTATTTCTGGTTTAGGTCTCGCTTTAGCAGTTTCTCTGTACCAGCTCAGCAAAACGAATCTCCGAGCGGCCTGAAACACAGTTTCAACATGAACACGTTCACCATGTATCCTCCGTTCAGCTGGTAAATTTCCACACAGGATGTCAGGATGTCGCCATCCTTGGCTGATCATATATATATATATATATATATATACACCGATCAGCCATAACATTAAAACCACCTCCTTGTTTCTACACTGAATGTCCATTTATCAGCTCCACTTACCATATAGAAGCACTTTGTGGTTCTACAATTACTGACTGTAGTTTATCTGTTTCTCTACATACTTTTTAACCTGCTTTCACTCTGTTCTTCATTGGTCAGGACCCCCACAGGACCACCACAGAGCAGGTATTATTTAGGTGGTGGATCATTCTCAGCACTGCAGTGACACTGACATGGTGGTGGTGTGTTAGTGTGTGTTGTGCTGGTATGGGTGGATCGGACACAGCAGCGCTGCTGCAGTTTTTAAATACCGTGTCCACTCACTATCCACTCTATTAGACACTCTTACCCAGTTGATCCACCTTGTAGATGTAAAGTCAGAGACCATCGCTCATCTATTGCTGCTGTTTGAGTTGGTCATCTTCTAGACCTTCATCAGTGGTCACAGGAAGCTGCCCACGGGGCGCTGTTGGCTGGATATTTTTGGTTGGTGGACTATTCTCAGTCCAGCAGTGACAGTGAGGTGTTTAAAAACTCCATCAGCGCTGCTGCGTCTGATCCACTCATACCAGCACAACACACACTAACACACCACCACCATGTCAGTGTCACTGCAGTGCTGAGAATAATCCATCACCCAAATAATACCTGCTCTGTGGGGGTCCTGTGGGTGTCCTGACCATTGAAGAACAGGTGAAAGCAGGCTAAAAAAGTATGTAGAGAAACAGATGGACTACAGTCAGTAATTGTAGAACTACAAAGTGCTTCTATATGGTAAGTGGAGCTGATAAAATGGACAGTGAGTGTAGAAAGAAGGAGGTGGTTTTAATGTTATGGCTGATCGGTGTATATAGCAAAAGGATTTGAGCGAGTTTGACGAGGGCCAAATTGTGATGGCTAGACGACTGGGTCAGAGCATCTCCAAAACTGCAGCTCTTGTGGGGTGTTCCTAGTCTGCAGTGGTCAGTATCTATTAAAAGTGGTCTAAGGAAGGAACGGTGGTAAACCGGCAACAGGGTCATGGGCGGCCAAGGCTTATTGATGCACGTGGGGAGCGAAGACTGGCCCGTGTGGTCCGATCCAACAGACGAGCTACTGTAGCTCAAATTGCTGAAGAAGTTAATGCTGGTTCTGATAGAAAGGTGTCAGAATACACAGTGCATCAAAGTTTGTTGTGTATGGGGCTGCACAGCCGCAGACCAGTCAGGGTGCCCATGAAAGTGCCAACAATGGACACGTGAACATCTGAACTGGACCACAGAGCAATGGAAGAAGGTGACCTGGTCTGATGAATCATGTTTTCTTTTACATTACCTACTTAAGCATTGTTACAGACCATGTTCACCCTTTCATGGGAACACTATTCCCTGATGGCTGTGACCTTTTTCAGCAGGATGATGCGCCCTGCCACGAAACAAAAATGCTTCAGGAACGGTTTGAGGAGCACAACAACCAGTTTGAGGTGTTAACTTGGCCTCCAAATTCCCCAGATCTCAATCCAATCGAGTATCTGTGTGATGTGCTGGACAAACAAGTTCGATTTATGGAGGCCCCACCTAACAACTTACAGGAGTTAAAGGATCTGCTGCTGACATCTTGGTGTCAGATGCCACAGCACACCTTCAGGGGTCTAGTGGAGTCCATGCCTCAATGGATCAGGGCTGTTTTGGCAGCAAAAGGAGGACCAAAACAATATTAGGAAGGTGCAGCAGCAACCTTCTGGTTACTAGTCCAGTACCTTAACCACTGGCTGTGGTATAAATATATATATAATTTCATTCTCTTTAACCAATTTATCCTGTTCAGGGTCGTGGAGGGTTTGGTTCCACTGGGAAACACAAGGTGCTGGGCAGGAACATCCTGGACATGGGACCAATCCATCCCAGATATAGCCAATAGTGTCTGTGTAGACGACCAGCCGGCCGATAGCACAGATTATTTTTACATTCATTTTAATTCCTGGAAAACATCATGTTTCACAGGATTTACAAAAATAGTCATTTCAGCTGCTTTAATGACCATTTGTGATGATGGGTGTGACCGATTAGGGAGGTGATGCAAATAATCACCAATGTACCTTCATAATTATCTTTCTCAGTGGTGCCGGTGGTGGGGAGGTGGGGTTGGGGTTCATTCAGAATTGATCAACATTATACCCTTACTCAGGGTTTTTTTTTTTTGTTTGTTTGGTTAGTGACCCTTGTAACTGAAATGGTCACCCTCTCATGTGTCCTGTCATTGTGGTTAGTTGGGTATCCTTCCTCCCTGCCACTGGGTGACATGGTTGCTCAGTGGGTAGCACTGTCGCCTCACAGCAAGAAGGTCCTGGGTTCAATCCCCAGGTGGGGCTTTGGATGTTTGCATGTTCTCCCAGTGCCTGTCATGGGTCTGTCATTGCATGTTTTACCTGTCCTGTCATGAATGTAATCAAAGTGTGTAAAACATGATGATAAAATCCTAATAAATAAATAAAATAACCTCCCTGCCACTAGGGAGCCACAGCGAGGTCTCGTTCTGGTAGTAGAAACAGAAGCAGGAAGGAAAGAAACATTTGAGAGTTGTTGAACCAACATCTGCTCTCAGTTTGAAGCTTCTTCCTGAGAAACTTTCTGTTTTAATGGTTTAATTGTTGAATTTACCTTGATTAAGGGCAAATGCTTGTATAACTGTTTGGCTATTTGCTAAAGCTAATGTTAAGGCTAAAGCTATTCCCTCTGTTTTGGGTACTCTATTGTTTACCTTTCAAAACAAAGGGAGATTTTTATATACTTGTGTTTGACAAAGCGGCTTTAGGTGAGGAACTGTATGGTGGACTTCTGGAGACTTCAACCCCCTCCAAGGACTCTACATAGCCAAGGCCCACCATCTTTCTACAGATCCTACCAGGTTAGTCTGTCTGAAACCCTAGTGATCTCTCTACATAGACACATTTACATCATCCTACACTCCCTAGAAGAAGGCATGTCTAAATTCTTAGATACTTTAAAACGCTCCTACTGAGATGCCTTAATTCTGAGTGATAATCCGACTAAAGAACGAGGGAGCGTCCAGCGCTTCCTTAACGAAGGCAATCCCTGCATTCAGTGTGGCACAACTTTTGAAATGTAAATGAATTCTCATTGATGTTTAATTTTTTATAAAGACGCACAAGTGTTGTTTACTTGTAAATTCAGGCTCGTGTTAATCTGGGTTAATCTGAGTCACTCAGTAATGTGATCCGGTTCACTTGAGTCAGTTGAGTCACTTGTACTGACATCTTGATTGCGATTGAAAATGCATCCAAATATCACTTGTCTTCTGTCCACTCATATTCTGTAAATAAATCCTTCTCTCTTAATTCTCTTGGCACCTCACACTTCTCCTGTCAGTGACAAGTTGACACTTTTTTGTAAGTGGAATCTTGATCATGGGGGATAGGGACAAGGAGGGGGGAGAGGGGGGTGGACTTACCTACCAATCAGATGGGTATATTAATGGATCAAGGGTTCAACAACAAATTGCCATGGTAACTTCACCCAGTCAGGCAGCCACAGTGGCACCAAAACAAACAGTCAATAAATGACCATGGGGGCTATGATACTCTTTAAGTGGTACAGTACTAAAGAAGCCTGTAAGCATTTGCATTTTAATTATAATATAACTATATTTTGTTGTTGTTTTGCTTATAAAAAATATGCTGCATTACTAATCTATACCTTGACTACTGATAATAATAATAATAATAATAATAATAATAATAGCATGTGCATAAAATCAGCCACATAACGAACACCAGCATGTTTAACAGCTCTACTCTCTACTGAGGCAGCTGATCAGGTAGGTAGTAGGCAGCACAGCAGCTGAGGATTTGCTGGTGATTCAGGTACTGCAGTTGAACCCTCCGTTTGGAGGTGCGATAATTTCACTTCAATTCTTTTCTGCTCGAAAGCTTTTATACATACTTCAGACAGCATTCAGGCTCAGGTGTTTCCACCCCTAGTTTTTTGTTGACAATTTTTGG
Source organism: Trichomycterus rosablanca (assembly GCF_030014385.1). Lineage (NCBI taxonomy): Eukaryota > Metazoa > Chordata > Actinopteri > Siluriformes > Trichomycteridae > Trichomycterus > Trichomycterus rosablanca. Next base: position 46,754,845 of record NC_085989.1, on the reverse strand, counting down.
CCTTTGCTCTTAGGGTTGGTTACACCCTATTCAAAAGAATCAAACTTTTGGCTACCGCTTGCAACTAGTGGTGGGCAGATCGATCCAAATGTCGATATTATCGATACCAATGTTGGTATTGGTATCGGACCGATACTAGTGTGATGGGATCGATACTTTCGTTTTACTTCTTCCCCGCAACATTCAGCACGTTTCTCCCGTTTCATGAGAAAATAAAGACCATGTGTGTACAGACGTCTCTCCTCTTACATCTTACATGCTCACCTCACTCCTCCCCTCCTGCTCTGCTGTGTTTTGTTGTGGTACCGTCACGTTGTTATAATCCTAACAGACATCAGTACATTGGTAGGCATTGGGAGATTGTACGTTTTTGAATACTTTGCTTTGCAGATACAGAAATAGCGGCGATTTTATGGAAATAATAGTGTAAACTATACGTATGTAAAGTACGGATGCACCTTATGCACATAAATCGGAGCA